>NC_133769.1:251866166-251926542 GCF_003597395.2 Chelonoidis abingdonii
ACCTGGAGTAGAGGGTGGGCCCAGGTCCCTCTCTCTCCACTCCCCTCCTCCCAGGACACTAGGGGAGTGATTAAGAACTGGTTCAGAGGCAAGCAATATCGCCCTGAACCTACCCCAGAGAAGAGAAAGCGCGAGACCCAGAGAACAATACCGGCAATTTGCCACAAAAGAAAAGATCCTCAGAGTTTTTTAACATGAGCAAATCAGTGTTTTCTTTTTCCTAGCCTCATTTTCACATACAGTTGAATTGTTATAGCTGAAATTTCAAAAAATAAAAAATAACCTTAGTGAGACACTCAGCTTGGAAAATTTCAGCCCACGCAGAGTATGGCAAAGTTATATACAACTGAAAACAGGGTTTTATAATGAGAAATTTCAAGAAACTTTAATAAAATGATATGCTACCAGTTCCACCTATAATATAGGACTGAGATCACAAAAGGCTTGATAAGTTAAAATCAGCTTCTTGAATTGCACCCAGCAACAAAGCCACTGCAGCCTATGCAGCATATTTGTGAGCAACAATACACGCCAAAGTAAGCCATAATGGTGCATTGCCATACTTCAGGTGCACTGCAGGCTGATAGGTACAAGACCAAGAGCTCAGTGGTACTGTAACCCACCGGTGAATGTGTGCTACAAATTGTCGTGGGGCAAGTACACCCCATCCCCCTTCTGGGATGGGATAGGGGTATGGTAGCCCCACAGTTAAGTTTGCCTGTCTACCCTCAGCATCAGGGCAATGGAGCCTAGTGGGCAAAAATCACCCTTCCAGGTACGACTATGGGGCCTGGTGGCCAAATTCAATTATTTGCCATCTCCTTCAGGGCTGTGAGGCCCAACAGACAGAGTCAATATGGTTGTCCTTCTCTGCAGAGCTGTGTGGCCTGGTGGCCAGTCAGGGAAGTGAACTAGGGGTCGGTGGCAGATGGGGTAGGGGGATCCAGGCCCTCCCTGCTCTACCAGGCCCCAGCCCAGGGCCCTGGCAGTGGCTAGTGTGCTTGCCACTGAGTAAGCGGGGCTCTGGCCAAAACACATTGATGCCACCTAGCACAACCACTAGTCCCCCTGGGCTACTTCCTACCATGTCTCTGATGCAACGGTCTGGGCATCTCCAGGCTCCTCAGCCTGTGCAGCTCCCAGAGGCTTCAACCTTCCTTTGGCATCTGCAGGTGCTGGTACCTGCTTTGGTCTCAGCACCTCTAGCTTCTGCAGTCTGGGCTTTCTGCAGCTCGCGGCTGGAGACTACAAGGTGGGTCTTTTCTTCTCAGCAGTCAGACCGGACTGAGCTGAGTCACTCTCTTTTATACTAGTGCTCCAGTTGGAACATGCTAAGCAGGGATGAGGGGGCATGGCTTCCTCTGCCCATAGTGTGCAGTCAACCCCTTCTTGACCAGTGTGGGGCAAGTACACCTCATCACACAAGTCCTGCTACAATCCCCAAAAGGGGCAATATCTCTGCATGACAGATACCTTCCAGTATTTATTGCTGTTTTAAAATACCTTATATTGATATTAGAAAAGAAATAGATTGAATACTTTTTAAAATCTTTGTCACTAAATAAAGTTTTAGAAAGAAAATGCCAATAAAACTTACTCCTCAACTCTGAATGACAATTTGGGGTTTAGCTCAGATTTCCTCATATCTAGACAAAAGTGATCTTCACTTCCTCCCCCCATCTCTTTCCATCCAAGTGTGTTTTCCCTGTTTTCTGGGAGGATTTTTAGCTCAAAATGTAATAGTAAAAATTATTTAATCTTATTATAGGCTTCATGGGACAGCAACTGTGTCTTCTTCTGTGTCTTGTACAGTGCAAAGCACAAACATCAGTGCAGAACAGTAAATAATACAATCTTTCTAATGTAACTGTTAGACAGGAGGAAAGAATCAGAGGACCCTTATTGTGACTTAGCTGCCATGCTCAGAAGGTGTCTCTTATCAGAAAGAAAATTGTAAAAGCAGAAGGAAGACTCACTCTCTGCATGTTCCCAGGTAGCTCAGAGTGGTGTTTCAATTGCTCAAATGAGGGCGTGGTAAGGTATTCATCTCTTTGCAAAGTCATTCCTTCCATGCATACTGGAAAGGAAGGAGAAGTCTGCCAGCATTGTTCTGGAAGACAGCAGCCTTTGCCTAGAACAGGGGCAGGTTTTACTTTGGATATTATTTACAGCAATTCTCAACTTTGTATCACCCATATGCCACAGTGATGGACTCTACAGAAATGCTCATAGAGAATTAGGACATAAGCCTGATCTCCCATTGGTGTTACATCAGTTTTACTCCATTGATCTCAGTGGAGTTACTCCTGATTCACAGCAGCTCAGTGAAGGCAGAATCAGGGCCATACATCAAACAGAGGGAAGAGAGTCAGAAGAGTAAAGGAGAAAATACATTTAGTGCAGCTGAATGGCTCTATAAGCTGGAGATTTGGCAAGTGAGTGAGATAAAGTTTTGTAGCAACTAAGCTAAAGCGATTAGGTCTCAGCTGAGTTAGTAAACGGGTCATGATAATTTCACTGGAGGAGATCCGAAAGGAAAAAAACAAAATGTATAACAAGGAGCAATAAGAAAGCTGGGAGGTGGTGGGACTGTGACATATGACAGATGCTTAATTCTTTCTCAACAGATGTATAAATGAGCCATGTTTGACTTTTCCAGGAGCAATACGTACCATTCTCAATGAACTTGGCTAGCACAGAATAATTTAAGCCTCATCAAGTAACCACATGATGTTGAAAGAGAGAGTGAAGCACAATAAAATCAGTTTGATAGTTCAGCAAGCTGTCTGAGCTTTATCACAGATGTTTCTGAAAAACTACAATACTGGGCAAAAATCAGCAGTTACTTGGCTACTTGAGGCACCTCAGTGCTTCTCTTCACATGCTTCCCTCATTCCTGCATAGACAGGACCCTGGATTCAGTTGCTCTCTGGAAAGAACTTGATGAAAAAGCTTTGGACATTTCTCCTTCATTATGATCCAGAGGAAGGAAAGCTGTTTCCAACTTTTTAGCTTGCTTTTCTCGTAGCAGCATTCCATGTAATGAAAAGTAAACCTTTTAGACTTACTACCTCGATATAATGTGACCCAATATAACACAAATTCAGATATAACACAGTAAGGCAGTGCTCCGGGGAGGGGAGGCAGGGCGGGGCTGCACACTACGGTGGATAAAAGCAAGTTCAATATGATGCAGTTTCACTTATAACACGGTAAGATTTTTTGGCGCCCGAGGACAGCATTATATCGGGGTAGAGGTGTAGTAGAAATATTAACATAACATCTAGGAGCCCTAGTATTGGACCAGGAACCCATCATGCTACGAACTGTACAAATGCAGAACAAAAAGACAGTTCCTACTGCAAAGGGCTTACAGTCAAAGACAGGCCAACAGGGGAGCACCAGGAAACAATGAGACAATATTGGTCAGTATGACAGGAGCTCTGCACACCAGCTGCCTAACTGGTGTCAAATTTTTGTAGGCCTCACAGCAAAAGGTGGGTTTAAGCAGGATTTTGTAGGTGGATAATGAAGCAGCTTTGCAGACGTGTACAGGAAGCACTGTTGTGCTCTTTGAGTCTACAAAGTGTACCCCTAGTGTGAGCTCAAATGTAACAGCATGTGAAAGCTCACAGTGTGTTACAATAACCATGAAAAATAAGACACCTTGTTTATGATGTTGAATTATTTTAACAAGTGCATGAGAACCAGACAAAGAAGCTAGATTAATCTAAACCAAAATATCCATGTTGATATAATTCAAGGATGGTTAAAATTATGCTTGATAAAAACTGAAGATGTGGGGCCAAAAGTTAAAAGGCCAAAATCGATGTGAGGGATATTAGGCCTAATTTGTGGACAAAATAATGAGGAGGATGAACTATGCCACCCATGTTTGCCCTTTTGGGGTTTATTTAAAAGAGACTGAAAAAACCCCATCATCAGTTCAGTTGTCTCCCTCTATGATCTCCTGTCCCACCTTGCAACCCAGCCCATCCCCTGACCTGCAACTCATCTTGACTCATCTAAAGGACTTTCTTCCTGAGAGGAAGGCCAGCTGGCCTCAATCTTGTTCAAGGACATTTGTTGTCCCCTGTGAGTGCTGAAAGTCATCACATTATCATGACATCCAGTCCTCAGCCCATCAGTGGGATATCTATTTGCAAGCCCTGCAGAGACGGATAAGATCCTGCATTGTTTTCCCTTCCCTTGTATTATTATCTGCCCTCTCTTTCTTTCTGCCTACCATCTCTCTCACTCTCCTGGCTTTTCATCCCATCCTGATGTCAGCTTTGCTGTATTTATCTAAGAATGTCTTGTCTAAGAAGAAAAGGACCAATCAGATGACATCCCTGACCAAATTGTAAACCAGGGTCCAAGTAGCACATGTTATGGTCAACGTCCCAACCAAAACATCTGCTTGTAACTATCCAGAGGCCCAGTGTTTCAAAACATCAACAAAAGTCATATTTCGACCATTTTTCCATCCTGTCTCTCCTCCACTTTTTGTCTGTCTGTTAAGAACAGGATAAGTAAATGCCCTCTATACGTCAGGGCCCAGAGTAAAATTAACCCTTTCCTTTTCATCAAAGAAAGGTAATTTTGAAAATAAGACACTCCGATCTTTTCCCTCCAAAAGGAGAAGGTTTTGACTAAGTTTGTTTTGCATAATCATTCAACCACAGTTGCTGTACAAAGGGCTGTGTTACTTTCCTGTTCTTTCTTGTGTTTAATCAATACACTTTTAATTTGAATGAATGCTTTTGGGTGTTTGCCAACTAACCAAGTAAAACCAAGGCCTCTCTTTAACCCCAAACCTACCTATTAAACCTACTGTTAATGTTGGACAGTGAAAGAGTTTATAAACACCTTTGACTCTTTAGATCTATATCAATACAACAGCTTCTTACAAGCATGAGGGGCAGCATGGGAGAAAGCCTGAAGATTTAAGAAAGTTTGAAAGTTAAGTTAAGAAACTGAAGAAAGTTTGAAAATGTAAAAAGTGGGTAATGGAAGCTGATATCATGGCCAGATCGCAGTCGACCTCTTGATAGTGAATGAAAGATGATATGTGAGTGGTGATAGTCCACAAAGGGCCTTGAAAGTGAATCCAGCATATGTTTGATGCAATAGAAAAGGGGGAGCCAATGGAGGGATGCAAAGAGAAGGTGTATCATTAAAGCAACAGGTTAGGAAACAGGGAGCTGGAACAGTTTGTATAGTGGGGATGCTGAGAGCCATTGAATCAAACTGTAAACCTTGTATAGGATGGAAACCACTTCAAACCAGGGGGTGAAAAATGATCTTTAGAGCAGCGTTCTTACTGGATAAGAGCAGAGCAAGTCTGGAGTTGTCCAGGCCAAAGAAAAGGGTGTTACAGTATTTGAGAGCTGGAGGAGAATTTTAGCTGTGCGGATGGATAAGAAAGGCCGTATCTTAGAGATGTTATGCAGAAGGAATCAGCAAGATTTAGACATAACCTGGATGTAAGGACCTAAACAGAGGTCCGAGTCAAAGATAGACAGGTTACAGGCTTGAGCAACAGGTAGGACTGGGTGTCCACACTGACAGAGAAAGGAGGTAGCAGGGAGGGCTTGTGATAGAATATTAAGATCTCTATTTTAGTCATGCTCAGCTTCAAATGACAGCATGGGCAGTGGGTATAAGATGCTTGGGGAGGCTCAGCCTCTCCAAATGTGGCAAGAAATGCCAGATGCGGCACACCTCCCTTTGGAGGCACACTGGCATGCTGCCTTTGAAGCGCTGCCACTGGAAGCTCCCTAGAGATGGGGCGGGGGGAGGGAATGGCACCCTGACTTTGGCCTTGCCTATGCTCTGCCCCTGCTCCACCCTGAGGCCTAGCTCTCCCTCGGTCTCTTGCCCTGTTGCCCTGCCCACACTGCACCTGTCCCCCCCCATCTGCCTCTTCCCTTCAAGGCCCTGCCCTGGCTCTGCCTCTTCCTGCCCTTCTCCACCTCTTCCCCTGAGCCCCTCCCCACCCGCCACTTGCTCGTCTCTGCCTCTTCTCCCAAGCCCCCCCATCCACTGTTCGCTCCTTTCTGCCCCCTCCCTCCCCTGAGGGAGGGGGCAAAGCAAGGACAGGAAGAAGTGGAGTGGGGGCAGGTCCTTGAGGGAAGAGGCCAAGTGGGAGCAGAGGCTTGGGGCAGAGCGGAGGTGGAGTGTGGGTGAGGCCTTGGGGTGATGAGGCCAAACAGGGGCAGGACCTCAGGGTTAAGCATGGGGTGTGGCCACAGTCCAGGTTCCAGTGGCCCCCTCCCCTTCTGGGGAACTTCCGGCACTCGTGTCCAGCCTCTCCAAATGCAAGAGTCATGGGCTGCCTATGGCTGACAACTGGATATCTACAATGAGATGTCAGAGAGCCAGGCTGAGATTTTTAGTTTGGACAGAAGAAGACAAGTCTGGAGTAAAGCAGTAGATCTGTGAGGCATCGGCACAGAGGTGGTAGTTGAATTTGTGTTAGTGGATGAGATTACCCAGAGATAAGGTAGAGAGGGAGAAAGGAAGGGAACCAACGACAAAGCCCCTTGGGACCCCACTAAAAGCTGGTGGGCAGATGAGGATGCTGCTCCAGAGGACAGGCTGTAAGAACGATTAGAGAGGTAGGAAAAGAACCAGGAGAGAACAGAACCATGGAAGCCAAGGGAGGATAAGATTTCAAGAAGAGCATGATTGACTGTGCCAAAGGGACTGACACTCAAGGAGGATGAGAGGGGAGTACTGTCCCTGATCTTTAGATAGGAAGAGATCAGTAGAGATTACGGAAAGAGCTGTTTCAATGGAGTGCAATGGGCACAAGCCATACTGGAGAGAGTCTGGGATGGAACTGGAGGAGAGGAACTCCAGACAGCAATTGTAAAGAGCACCCTTCAGTTATCACTGAGATGAAAGGGAGCAGAGAGGCGGGGTGGTAGTTCAAGAGGTGAGTGGGGTCAAGAGTGGGGTTAAACTGCTTAAAGCATGCTCACATTGTGAGGGGAAGAGCAAGAGGACTGTGAGAGGTTAATGAGAAGAGTATAGGATAGAGCAAGAGTGGGAGCAAAGGAGATCAGGAGATGGGATTGGATATGGTCACTGGCACAAGTGGTGAGACTAGGAGAGGAGGGAAGATGAGAAACTTCAGGATCTGTAATGGGAAGAAGGAAGAGAGAGTAGCAATGGGGAAGAAGAAAGAGAGGTGGTGAGCCAAGGGGAGGGGGGAAGGTCGCATCATATTTTGTCAATTTTCTCTTGGAAGAAATTGAAAATCCAGTGCAGACACAAAAGTGGAGGCAGGAGGAGGGGACAGTTTGAAGAGTGATTCATAGGTGTCATAAAGGGTGCGGGATCGAAAACATGGGATTCAATTATGTTCTAGAAATAGAACTTAGCTTAGCTAGGAAAATCACAGAAGGAGAAATTTATTTTGTACTGGAGGAAGCTCGCAACAAGTAGTTAAGAGAAAACTTTGTATAACATGTTTGATACACTGGCAACCCTGACACTGGGAGTAACAACTACATCTTCTGTATTTTCAATACAGTTCATTCAATCCCCATCTCAAATCCCTCCATTCACTTCTTCCCTAAACACTGTTAGTTGTTTTTCACCATTATAAACTCACAGGAAACAAAAGCTTATGTTATTCCCTCCTCTGGCTTTCCCTGTCTGTCCAGTCTCCTCTTGTCTTTTAGGCTGTAAACTCTTCAGGGCAGGGACAGATTCTTTCTTTATGATTGACACAGTAACTCCTCACTTAAAGTAGTTATGTTCCTGAAAAATGCTACTTTAAGCAATACAATGTTAAGCGAATCCAATTTCCCCATAAGAATTAACGTAAATGGGGAGTGGAGGGGTTAGGTTCCAGGGAAATGTTTTTGCCAGACAAAAGACATTATATACATATACATTTTAAATAATTTTAAATAATGTAATACTGTACTCACCAATGATGATTGTCAAGCTTGGTTGAGGCAGGGGCATAGCAGGGTCAGGGTGTGCCCCGCTCCCCAGCAGGAGCGCCAGGTGGGCGGGCAGAGTGGGGCCAGCCAAACAACCTTATTATGGAATATTGTGCAACTTTAAACAAGTATGTTCTCTAATAGATCAGCGACCTAATAACGAGACAGTGTTAACCTGGATGACTTTAAGTGAGGCGTTACTGTACAGTGACCAGCACACTGTCAGCACTAAGCAAATAACAACTTACAGATTGCTAAAGACAGATGCTCAAAGGATCAAAAGCGTTGGCATTGTGGTGGTGACCCTTGTAAGGGATTCACAAGTCGAGTGTTCCAATTCAATAAGGAACTCACTCCAAAACAAGCTAAAGGCATGTAGGCACTATATTAATAGCCGTGTTATCATTTTTCTACAAACAAACCTGAATCTAAAGAAACAGCCAACCATGCACAATACAGAGAGCCAAAATAGTGGTGGGAAGGAAGCACTGTTATCACAAGCTAAACAGAACTCAAAACAAGGAACAAAGCAATAGCCCAGTCCAGCTCCCACAGAAGTCAATGGAAAGACCCCATTAATTCAATAGGAGCTAGATCAGGCTGCCTAGCAAACCGCTAAGGGACCAGTCATGTGGGGTTGACTCTGATGGGAGTTCAGGGGAGACAGAGACTATCAGGTCAGTCCCTAAATTTTGCTTATTGTGGGTGTGATTTCATCAGCTTTAAAGAGCCTGATTGACTCCCCCCAGCTCCCGGACTTGGCAAACAGCTAATAACATAATAAAAGTTGATATGGTTAATAGCTCACTTTCTGTGTATTTGTTTTTCCTGGATGGAATGAGCCTTGATGGATGGAACCCCATCAGCATACTGCTGGCAAAAATAACTTCACAGATGCAATGCACAGCATCTCTAAGAAAGCCACTCATGCAGACAGGTAGTTTGAGCTGTTAGAGAAAGTGTCATTTTTACTGCTGTGCTAAGAAATCAGATGTTCCATTCCTCCAAATGTATGCTTTAAATACCTCTTTACTGGGGGTTTCAATGAATTACTTTCATAAACAAAGTCATGATGGTTAACATTTCTAGCACTTTACAGCTGCCAAGCACTCAATAAACATTAGCTAGTTAATAAGCAATCTGCCCATGAGGTTGGAAAGTAAATACAAGTGGCCAGATCAGAGACCTGAGGCAGCAAGATTAAACCCCAGAATTTTAAAGGTATTTAGGTGCCAAATGAGATTTTCAAAAGCACCCTGGCACCTACATAAGTTGTGGATTGGCTGACACCTGTAGTCTGTGCTCTGACCTTTTGAAACAATCTAGTAGCCAGGATTCTAGTGCACCGGTGACAGTAATGGGCATTGTCTGCAGTCTGCCCCTTCTCTTCCTCAGTCACGATCAGCTGCTGAATCATTCACAGGCTTCACATGACTTCCTGCCTTCAGGTCACCCCTACCTGTTTCCAGCAACCCAAACTCCTACCTCATTCACCCAATCTCTCACACTTGCACAGAGTTTTCAGTTATATAGTTCTCTCTTTTAAAGGGTGCTGTTCTACCAGCCAACCCATTGCTGGCCTCCATGTAGCCCTCCTGATGCAGGGCATAACAGGTTAGGTTTCGTTCTGGTGCACCTACATTTTAGACCACACTGGAGAGATACATGTGCCCACACCTACTTTGCAAATGCCTCATGTCTATTTTGATGGCAAAGGCTATGAATAAAACTAAGGGCAAAGAAGGAAATTTATGGTCATAGCCATATTATGCCATGAAATTCTAACAGCACTTATGTCTAGATCCACAAAAAGTGCTGAGGAGTTGTGACACTGAGCATCATAAAGCCTCACTTTTAGGCACCTAGAAAACCATAGGAACAACGTTGTAATCCACAAAGCCTGAGTTAGACACTCAAACTTCCTATACAATGAATAGGGAGAGACAGGCATCTAGGAATGGGATCCATGAAGCCAGCATGCTAAACAGGAAGCTGCCTAAATTAGCCAATGGGAGATGCTGATGACAGGGTGTTTACTAAGCCCTGCCATGAGACAAGTGGGGCTTAGTACACACCCCTGTCATTGGCATCTCCCACTGGCTTTGACCACTCCCAGCCTAAAAAGCCTACAGTGTCTGCGGATTTGGCCAATTGCACCTCCCACTGGCTGTGGTTCACCACTCCAGGCCAATGGGGGCTGCGGGAAGCGGTATGGGCCAAGAGATGTGCTGGCCGCTGCTTCCCGCAGCCCCCATTGACCTGGAAAAGCGAACTGCGGCCAGTGGGAGCTGCGATTGGCCGAACCCGCGGACTCTGTAGGTAAACAAACTGTCCCAGTCCAATAGCAAATTTCTCTGATGGGCCGTGTGCCAAAAGTTGCTGATCCCTGTTCTAGGCACTTAAAAGTTAGACACTATGCTCTGGTCTACACTATGAGTTTAGGTCAAATTTAGCAGTGTTAGATCGATTTAACCCTGCACCGTCCACACGACACAGCCATTTTTGTCGACTTAAAGGGCTCTTAAAGTCGATTTCTGTACTCGTCCCCGATGAGGGGATTAGCGCTGAAATCAACCCTGCTGGGTTGAATTTGGGGTAGTGTGGATGCAATTTGACGGTATTGGCCTCCGGGAGCTATCCCAGAGTGCTCCATTGTGACCGCTCTGGACAGCACTCTCAACTCAGATGCACTGGCCAGGTAGACAGGAAAAGCCCCATGAACTTTTGAATTTCATTTTCTGTTTGGCCAGCGTATCGAGCTGATCAGTACAGGTGCCCATGCAGAGCTCATCAGCACAGGTGACCATGCAGTCCCAAAATCGCAGAAGAACTCCAGCTTGGACCGAACAGGAGGTACTGGATCTGATCACTGTATGGGAAGACGAATCCGTGCTATCAGAACTCCATTCCAAAAGACGAAATATTAGAAAAAATTTCCAAGGGCATGAAGGACAGAGGCTAAAATAGGGACCTGCAGCAGTGCCATGTGAAACTTAAGGAGCTCAGGCAAGTCTACCAAAGAACCAGAGAGGCAAACGTCTGCTCCGGATCAGAGCCCCAGACATGCAATTTCTATGATGAGCTGCATGCCATTCTAAGAGGTGCCTCTACAGCTACCCCATCCCTGTGTGTAGACTCTGTCAATGGATTCTCATGCAACAGGGATGCGGATTTAGGGGACGAAGAAGATGAGGAGGAGGAGAGGGTTGAAGATAGCGCACAGCAAGCAAGCAGAGAAACCATTCTCCTCAACAGCCAGGAACTGTTTTTCATCCTGGATCTAGTACCCTCCCAAGCCTCCGAAGGTGGGCTCCCAGACCTAGAAGGCAGAGAAGGGACCTCTGGTGAGTGTACCTTTGTAAATATTGTACATGGTTTAAAAGCAAGCATGTTTAATGATTAATTTTCCCTGAAGACTTGGGATGCATTGGCAGCCAGTACAGCTACTGGAAAAGTCTGTTAATGTGTATGGGGATCCTCCAGGGACATCTCAGTGAAGCTGTCATGGATGTACTCCCAGGGTCACCTGGATGAAATAGGGGAATTTTATTAAGGGGACATTCAGAGGTGGCCGTTCCTGCTGGGCTGTTTGCCTGTGGCTGAACAGAAATCATCCCTGCTGTTAGCCATGTGGCAGGGGGATGAGTGAAGCGATCATCCAAGAGAATTGGGTGTGTGTGTGTGGGATTAGTTGGGTTTGTGCTGCATGTTAACCCAAAAACCGCAGCCCATCCTTTTAAATGGCCAACCAATTTTAAATGGCCAACCCAACGGGTGCTTGGTATGGAAATAAGGGCGCTGCTGTTTGAAGCCATCCCCACATGTTATGAAGGTAAAAGAAGCTAAAAGACTGTGGCTTACCATGTCTGCCTGCAAGCTGAATTCTGTTGCCTGCCGACCCTGTATGTGTGATCTCTCACACCAAACCAGCAGGCCCTCAATATAAGAGTCAAAATGTGACCTTGTAAAGAAAGCACACATGCTATGTAATGTTAACAGCTTGGTTCACCATGAAAGAGTCTACCCATTGTTCTCTAAAATGTGTCTTTTTAAATACTACTCTCCCTTTTTTTTCCCCTGCAGCCGCAAATGTTTCAATGCTCCCCGTATAATCTCCATCCCAGAGGCTAGCGAAGATTAGAAGGTGAAAAAAATGTACTTATCCGAAATGTTCATGCAGTCCTCCCACAGTGAAAAAGCCCAGCAGAATGTGTGGAGGCAGACAATGTCAGAGTGCAATGTGGTGTCTAGATGTTGCTTGTGATTATTAGAACTGGGAGCACTGGCTGTTCAGAGTCTGAAAGGACAGGAAACAGGAAGGAGGGGGGAGGAGTTGAAGAAGCAGAGTGAGAGTTACAGAGGGTGCAGCAGCAGCTTGGTAAAGACATTTCCACTTTAAAAATAAAGTCCTATTGAAGTTTGTTAATACCTTGCCTGGTTGATACAACATGCAGGAAAGCACAAAATGAAAGAGGTAGCGGGAGCAAGAGAAAAGATGGCGGGATCAGCATCCCCAACAGTTATTTTCTGGTCTGGAAAGTAAGTCCCTTGCTGCAGACATTCACATAGACCAGAGTTCTTAAAGATGTGAGCGTCATGTACCTTTCCCAGCCATCCCACTTTGATGTTGGTGAAACATCCCTTGTGATCCACCAGTGCTTGCAGCACCATTTGATAAGTACCCCTTTTGGTTTACAGATTAGCTACCCTGGTGGTCTGGTCCCAAGATAGGGATAAGCATTCCATCTATTGCCTCACCACAGTTAGGGAATCCCATTGCAGCAAAGCCATCCACTATGACCTGCAAATTTCCTAGAGTCACTACCCTTGATAGCAGCAGGTCAGTGATCGCATTGGCTACTTGGATCACAGCAGCCCCCACAGAAGATTTGCCCACTCCAAATTGATTACCAACTGACTGGTAGCTGTCTGGCATTGCAAGCTTCCACAGGACTATTGCCACTCGCTTCTCAACTGTGAGGGCTGCTCTCATCTTGGTATGCTTGCGCTTCAGGGCGGGGGAAAGCAAGTCACAAGGTTCCATGAAAGTGCCCTTACATATGCGAAAGTTTTGCAGCCACTGGGAATTATCTGAGACCTGCAACACTATGTGGTCCCACCAGTCTGTGCTTGTTTTCCATGCCCAGAATTGGCATTCCATGGCACGAACCTGTCCCTTAGCACCATCATGTCCAAATTGCCAGGGCCAGTGCTTTGAGAGAACTCTGTGTCCATGTCCTCATCTCTCTCGTCACCATGCTGCCATCACCTCCTTGCCTGCTGTTGAAGTTTCCAGTGCTGCACATACTGCAGGATAATGTGTGTGGAGTTTACAGTTCTCATAACTGCCACAGTGATCTGAGTGGGCTCCATGCTTGCTGTGGTATGGCATCTGCACAGAAAAAAGGCATGAAATGATTGTCTGCCATTGCTGTCACAGAAGGGGGGCGACTGATGACATAGCTTGCAGGGTTGGCTTACAGGGAATTAAAATCAACAAGGGGGGGGGGGTTCATCAAGGAGAAACACACACAACTGTCACACCAAAGCCTAGCCAGTCATGAAACTGATTTTCCAAGCCTCTGTGATGTGCAGCGCGCCTTGCTGTGCTCTTCAAATCTAATTGCAAACAGATTAGTCAGCAAACAGTGCTAGCGCACTTTTAAACATCCAAAGGCACATTCTACCACCATTCTGCACTTACTCGGCCTATAGTTGAACTGCTTCTTACTACTGTCCAGGCTTCAGAAGCCATGGGAGCAAGGGGTAGGCTGGGGTAGATGCGACCACACGGTGCTGCCGGCTGGGAGAGCAGCCTGAGGCAGAAGCCTCCAGCTGGCATGATATTCCAGGCAGGACTGAATCTCCATTAGATGAAACTTAAAGAAGAGAATGACCTGGAGTCATTCCCATTTTTGTCCAGGCACTCCCAACCAACCTCACCGAGGTTGGCCAGGAGCACCCATGTCTGCCTAGGCACCCCCAACCAACCTCACCAAGGTCAGCCAGGAGCACACACAAGAGGACGATGATGGTTAACAGTCGTATTGCACCATCTGCCGCTGGCAAGGCAAGGCAAGGAGATGCTGCTGTGTAGCACTGCAGTACCGCGTCTGTCAGCAGAACCCAGGAGACATATGGTGACAGTGAGCTGAGTGGGCTCCATGCTTGCTGTGGTATGCTGTCTGCACAGGTAACTCAGGAAAAAAGGCGAGAAACAATTGTTTGCCATTGCTTTCAAGGAGGGAGGGAGGGAGGCCTGACAATATGTACCCAGAACCACCCGCAACAATGTTTTTGCCCCATCAGGCATTGGGAGCTCAACCCAGAATTCCAATAGATGGTGGAGACTGCAGGAACTATGGGATAGCTACCACAGTGCAATGCTCCGAAAGTCGACGCTAGCCTCGGTACTGTGGACGCACTTCACTGACTTAATGCGCTTAGTTGGGACACACACAATTGACTGTGGAGGAGTGGAGAAAGGACAGTTATCAGTCACGCTTCATGAGTTATTGGATGCTTCTCTCTTCTTCAGGCATTGATAGGGTTGTTTTTGTGACAGGCATTTTTGACATCCTACACTTTCTTTAGGTGGCTGACATTATCACTGTACCTTGAGTCAATTTTCTCAAGCAACGTTGTTTCAGTTAGCTTTCCTTGTTCTCACCTCAGTTCATTTCTCCACCTTTGGGAGTGGAAAACCTTATCTAGAAAGGTTGATGCAGTTCTCTGCAGCACCATCTTTGTTTAAAGAGACCCTCACATCCTTATGTTCCAATGCTGTGCTAATTTTGGTTGTCCAGGTTACCATATGCAGGCTTCTTTTTAAATAGGAACAGCTCTGCTACCAGCCAGTCTTGATGGACTGTTATTCAGCCAGTCAAGTCACACAAACTGAGACCTATTTGCAGAGCCACCCCTTCCAAGGTTTGTCTTCAGGTGCTCATTTTGTAGAAGTCAGTCCCACATGCCATTTAGAGTCTTTGGGCTACAAAGACTGAGAGTAACTCTAACCTGGTGTTCAGGAGACCCACATGAGTAGTGGGAGACTCAGGTGTTACAGATATGGCAATTTCCTGCAATATCCTTGGGAGACCTCATTGGATTAAGTTTAAGTGCCTTTAGGGTCTATTGTATTAAAGAGTTGTTTATGTATTATTGTGGGCTGCAATTATGTTACCTGTCAAGGGGGGAGCTGTGACTTATGTGATTCCTGGAGGTTCAAAGGACTATATTGAACAATGCACCAGACCGGCATGGACTCTTGGAACAAAAAGTGTTATATGGTTTTCCCGGGAAATATATAGGGGGAAGGGAATACAAATTCCACATTTCTGATTATGCAAAAGCACAATCTTTTGAAGCTACAGTCTGAAGAGTGGGCCATTGTCTGCTGCTCACCTGTTGCATAAAGCCAAGATCAAAGGCCCAACATGTATAAAGGAAAGACTGAACTATTCATGGTGTGTCTGAACCTGAGACAGTTATGAACTTGTAACCCCAAGGAAAATCCAGTTGCATGTTATAAAGGGTTGACAGCTACCAGGGGTGCAGCTGGAATTGGTGTGATCTCTGGTTAGCTTTTTAGCATGTGTGTATGTTCTTTTATGTTCTATGTAATGCTTTTACCCTAAGAATAAATATGCTTGCTTAGAAAGAGCTGTGTGATGACTTATAACTGCTGGCAATATACTATTCATAACCTCTGGAAAAAAAAAAGCAAACCATCTATGCTGGTCTTTTAGATGGTATGGCTTGCTGAGGATATGACAGTGTAGACAGGGAACTGTGCAACCTGGAAAACACACACTCAGGGGGAGAGAGATGTGCATTTATACACAAGAAAGGTGATGGAGGAAGAGCCAGGAGCCTAGAATAGTGCCAAGGGACCACAGAGGAATAATATGCTACAGTTGCCCTGAACTGTGGAACTGGGGTCCAGGCCCTCTGACCCAATGACTAAGTATTTATCCATAGAGGAACAAGTTCAATCAGAGAGCTTGATGGCGCCCCACATCCAAGTGGCCCATAGCTCACTGGTTAGAATGGACAGCTGAGAAGTAGGGCACCCCTGTTAAATCCTGTCTCCCCTATTGCATAAGAGTGCTTTAATCACTGCACTAAGAGTTTCAAAGTTGGGAGCAGCTGCACCTCCTCTGGCATCCTACCAAATTGGGCCCCTGGAGAACATTAGACAGCCCAACACCTATCTTCCCCGTTTATAGATTGCCTAGAGTGAGGGAGCAGCATATATGCCCAGGGGCATAAACCTAAGTACTGAGTAAGTTTAGGCACCTACAGGGTTCAGCAGGAATTTTGTGGATTGCTATGGAGCCTAGAACTACTCATACATGCCTAAAGTCTAGGTTTAGGTCTATAAGTGCTTTTCTGAAGCTACTTCAAGGAACAAATAATGCATGGGTGACCATCATTAAAATTAACCAGGGTAGTCCTACTCCACCCCTTACAGCACAGGAGAGAAATCCACACCTACTTTATCATCACTATAGGAAACCTGAGTCAAGGTTTCCCTAAACTGCCCAGTACTTTTGAGTGCCCAATCAGATACTATAAGAAGACCCCACTTACCAGAAAGTGCTCAGCACCCACACTCTGAAAATCAGGCCCACTCAAATTAGTCTCACTTCATGCACACACAATCATTAGTTTTTAAAATCTTGGCCCCAAGTTTCCTTAAATTAAGAAGTGGTGGGACAGTAACTTCCTTCTCAAGAGTCAGGTCATAGTTTCTCTATATGCCAACTTCAGAAAACAAGTTTCGGGGGCTTCTCTATGCACTAAGTATTTATTTCAAAGATGTTTAAAAAAAACAAACCACACACCACAGGATGGAGTCCTTAGGAGGCCTTTATATAGAGACTATATGTAAATATAGTCCATATTTACATACAGTCTCTATATAAAGATATGGATTACAACCAAGAGTCCTATGTGCATGAAGTGCTAGTGTTGTAGAGAAAGCCAGCCTTAGAAACAGCACACTTTCAGCAGGCTAGCGGTTACTAGAATTCTTGTGACTGGCCATCTTTCAGTCCTTGCTTAGGCACCTTTGTGGTCTTGGGAACAAGAGCAGGCAGGATGTTGGGCATAACTCCTCCTTCAGCAATGGTTACCCCAGCAAACAGTTTGTTCAGCTCTTCATCATTCCTCACGGCCAACTGGATGTGTCGTGGCCCAATCCTGCTTTTCTTGTTTTCACGGGCAGCATTTCCTGACAGTTCCAATATCTCAGCAGTCAGATATTCCAGCACGGCTGCCAGGTAAACAGGAGCGCCAGCACCTATTCTCTCAGCATAGTTCCCTCTTTTGAGAAGCCGGTAGACACGACCCACTGGGAATTGCAGACCAGCCTTTGCTGACTTGGTTGTCTTCAGGGTAGTTGTGGGTTTCACATTTTTCTTTCCACGTCCAGACATCCTAACATCAATTTAGTGTAGAGAAGCGGGTGAGGGGAAGCAAGAGTGAACATTAGCCAGAGGCTTGTCTACACTAGAAAATTAGGTTGGCTTAACTGAGTTGCTCAGAGGTGTGAAAAATCCACACCCCTTGAATGGCATAGTTATGCCTACCAAAGTCCCCATATAGACAGCTCTAGATTTATGGAAGAATTCTTCCATTGACTAAGCTCCTGCCTCCCGGGGATGTGGATTCTCTAAACCAAGAGAAGAGCCTCTGGGCAAAGGCAAATTATAGTTTTGTGGGGCCCCAGACCAGAGCCAGTGAGGGCCCTTCCCCACCCCTTTTGCCTGCAATCTCCCTCCTCCCCAGCACTCCTGCTGGGGAAATGGGGTCAGGGCACAGGGGCTTGCCCCTCCCCTCCACCCAGCACTCCTGCTGTGGAGCAGGAGAAGCCCCTGCACCATGATCCCTCTCCTTAGCAGGAGTGCCAGCAGGAGTGGGTCAAGTCCCCATGCCCCAACCCCATTCCCTAGCAGGAATGCTGGAAGGGTGGAGAGGGTCAAAGTGCCCATTTTTCCAGGGGCCCCCAATTGGCCCAGGCCCCTGGGCATGGGCCTCATTGGCCCAGTGGCTAACCCACCACTCCCCCTGGGTATAGTAAGTGTTTACTTAAGCACTACAGTGGTACTGCTCTAGCATTTTAAGTGTAGATGAGCTCCAGGATGGCACTATAGTATCCAAGAGTTTCTTAAGCTATAAAGAAGCAGGAGCCAATAATACACCCTCTCACTTTCCTCCTAAAGAAAACAAATAAAGGTGGGAAGGTCCTGATTTTAAGATGCCAGCTTATCAGCAGTAGTTTATTAAGTGAAATGCCTCACACTCTCTCCTGAAGAAGGAGCCTGTTTGAGTCAGGCAGCTGGTTAGAAATCCAGTCAAGGGAAAACCACAGCCCATCAAGAGTCTCCAGTAAATTCAGATGGCAGGTAGAAAAAGCAATGAAGTTTTTTCCTGCTGCCCAGAGAGAGAAGTGTTGTTCAGGCTCAGGGTCTTCAACCCAAGATATCTGTTTCAGAAAGAACAGGCAAGGCCCCTTCCTAAGAGGAAAGGTCAAATTGGTAAAGAGGTAGAATACATACATTAAGGCTTTCCACATTCAGGATTATTACAGCTTTGAGAAGCTCTGCATGAAGACCATGGCAAGATCCTCTCCTACAACACTGGGGACCCCAGGCAGGAAAACTAAGCAGTTTTGCCAAATCAGCCCCAAAACACAAACTGGTAAGCAACTGCAAGAGTGAAAGGAATTCAGAATTTTCTTATGTTGCTGAAGCCCCTTGAAGTGAGTTTTGTGATCTTTGAATAAGAGGACCTCAATACAGTTTGAAGTTTTTAAAAAACCTACTAAGTTAGTAGTAACTACTACTGTTCAACATGTGCACCTTATTATTAGGTAGCTAGAGACCTGTAGCTAGGTTTCAGTGTTATTTGCAGGATCTGGTAAGGAGGGGGACCCACTATGATTATTAGAGAACTAAAATTTAAAAGTAGTGAAAATTTTCTATTTAGAGTTGGTGATAGTTACGTAGGGTACCAGATGCAAAGCAAGATGAGTTTAGGCAGAGGGTTCAGAAGTTGAACAGTAATATCTTCAGGAGCTCAGAGCCCTTATCTCAGTAACAGGATTAGGGAAAAGATAGAAGCTAAACTAGTGACTAACATGATACAGAATAGAAACAGAAACAGCAACTGAAGTGCTTTTGTTTAGAAACATGCCTTGCACTACACATCAAATACAGCTACTTAAGGTCTAACTAAACTAAAATTAATAGATCATTACACAAGAGACACTTTTCCCCCTAAAATAAGGTATACTTTCCCTTGTGAGAAACAAACACACTTTTACCTTAACCAAATTCTTTACTTATTCTCCTGCCCAGGAACACTACTATCTGAATTTAACAGATTCCTCTTTTTGTAGAAACTACTCTTTAAACCCTTCAGTAATAGCCACTCATTAGCAGTGTCTACTCCAGCTCATTTGAGCTCCACCTGGATTATTAATGATTCAGTTACACAGCCACACCCCCCAAAATGATTAACTTGATTGTAGGGAGAAGAGAGAAACAGCATAAACCTGTGAGGGGAAGATGTTTCTCTATTAGTTGATGAGTTAGTTAGGTCCTGATCCACAAAGACCTTAATTAGGAGCCTAGGCACTGACTGGGGAGAGATCGGTGCCTCAGAATGCAGACCACAGAAGCCAGCACATTAGTAGATGGGGTGCCACCTACACTAAGCAATGGAAGCTATTGATGGGTGTGTCTTAAGCCCTGCCCCTCTCACAGAGATAGGTGCCTCCTTGTAGCCTGGATTTAGGCACCTATCTCTGCTAGCAATTGACAACAGGAACTTCTCTTCTGCAGGTGGGTGGCTAAGCCATTTCTTGTGAGAATGAGCAAGGCAAGCCCTTAATTCAATTCAAAACAATCTCTTAACTTTTAGCCCATGAAACTTTGATGTGGGAGACTCTGGTTCAATTCTCTCCTCTCTTCCTCTCCCCTCAAGAGGGCAGAAGGATTTGAACAGGGAGAGGCTACCTTTTGGGAACAGTGCTCTAGTGACTGAGCTGTGTGATATTCTGGCATAGGGCTCCCTCAGTCTCTGCTGTTGCTGCTGTTCCACTTTATATAAATAATTAAAGAGTGTTTGGAGCAGCCGTACTGCATTCTGGGGCCCTTTGCCTCCAGAGGTGCCTTAACCACCAGGTTATGATGTCATTATTTTTCCCTCACTCCCTCTCCTCCAATGACTTTTTAAATATTTATACATGGTGGGACAGTTCCAAGAGGATATACTGAGGGCTTCCCTTCCCCGTCAGAATATCCCATAGCTCAGTGGTTAGAATGCTCTCTGGAAAGATGGAAGCCCTCTGTTCAAAACCTTGCTCCCCATCAAGGAGAGGGGAAAATTGAAGCTGGGTTTCCTATATACCAAGTGAGTGTATTAACCACTGGGTAAAAGTTATAAGGTTTGCAAGGGGAGCAGTGCCTTCTCTGGCCATATTTTGAATGGGTCCTGATCCTGTAGGTGGCATCTGAGCACAACTACTGGGTCAGGCAGCCCTCCTATCTCCGCCCAGTTTGTGCATGGCTTAGGCAGGAGATAGGCAGTAGGGCACATGCTCAGAAGCAGAGGTAGATGCCTAGGGAACTTTCCCAGTGAAAATATAGGCACCAAGTAAATATTGGGCATGTACAGGGATCAGTGGTAGCTGGAGGGGAGTTTTGTGGCTTGCGGTGGAACCTAAAACTTGGATTTAGGTGCCTCAATCTGTTGTTGAGGCACCTGTACCTTTTGTAGATCTGAGTCTTAACTGCTTTGTGTCCCATTTTTCCTATTTGTAAAATGAGTATAATACATTATTACTCTACCTCATGGGGTTGTTCTGAGGTCTGATTGGCTGATATTTTACAAAGGGCTTTGAGTGCTTCAGACAGAAAGTGCTATATGAATGCAAAGTACTAGAAATGATTTTAAAAGTATCTAGAACATACCTAATGGCTTCAAAATTAAGAACCTTTTATTTAATTTCTCAACAAACTCAGGGATAGTTTAGTATTTCCACAAGAGCTGACTTTTTAAAAATGTTTGTGAATATCTATTAACATAAAAATGTTAATTTGCATAGTTAATTTGCACAGACATGTCTAGATGCCTGTAGGTAGCTACTCTCACTCCTAGCCAGGCACAGGTTGGAACGAGTGACCTACACCATATTCCTTTAAGATATCCAAGCCTAGGCAGACCCCATACCAACAACATAGTGCAATTTGAAGACTAAAGGCCTTAGAAATCTCTGCCCAGTTACATGTCCGTCAGTCATGGAGGCCATGATTTTCATATTAATATATATGTAGTCATGACTTATGACATATTGGGTCTTTTGTTGTATGCAGTGTAGTTGTTGCCATGTTGGTCCCAGGATATTAGAGAGACAAGGTGGGTGAGGTCTTGTTTCTCTAGTATTGGATCTTCTTCCAGTGTGGGAAGATAACTTCCATAACTGAGAGCTGCCAGCTGAACACTGGGCTCCAGGGAAAGCTCACAGAAACAGCCATAATGAGGGCTTCCTGCACTGCTGTCATTGTGAAGATGAACTGGCAAACATTAAGTTAGCAGCAATAAATGGTTTTAAGAGGTTAATTATATGAATTCAAACAGTTCATTGCAAAATAAGTATTTTTATCAAAATAAAGGAACCTCTCTTGCTATAACCAAACCAGAAGGGAAAATAAATGTTACTCTATCATTTTTCTGAGTGAGGAAGTGCCCTGATCAGTGCATTCTTCAGGGTGACACTGATTTTCCACAAACTCAGAGTCACTGGGATTTACCAGTGCTAGAAGTCATCTCCCTCCTTTTAGGCCCCTTCAGCAGGCAGCCAATGCAAGTTGAACACATGAACAGAAAACTAACACAATGCTGTGCACTCTTCTCAGTGTAATCACTAAAGACCAAATTCAGCAGGATTTCACTGGGCAAGGACGGCAGGATTTGGCATTAATTGATTTACTCCTGGTAGGAGACTATAAATCAAACTGATGGTCTATTCTGGGATCTTAGGTGGGATTTACTTATTAGTACAACATGATTAGTGTGTTGGGACTGTACAGATAGAGGAACATGATACTTCTGGCTCAAGAGATGAAATGACAAACATGATCTGAACACATTACAAGTGGATGAGCAAGTGGTGTTATAAAACACAAAGATTAATGTTTTTGTAGTATCCCCATCTACCCCTTCCAGAAATACCCTCCCAACTTGTTTTCTTTAGTATTTTAACATAACATACTCTACAAGGCAATCCAGGTCTTAGACCTATTCTGATCTCACTTCCTTTGGATTGACACCCATGTAATGAGGTCATTGTTTGCTACTGTTATTTTAAGTCCTTATATGGAGATATACACCTATCTCATAGAGCTGGAGGGGACCTTGAAAGGTCATCAAGTCCAGCCCCCTGCCTTCACTAGCAGGACTAAGTACCATGCCTGATGCATTTTTGCCCCAGATCCCTAAATGGCCCCCTCAAGAATTGAACTCACAACTCTGGGTTTAGGAGGCCAGTGCTCAAACCACTGAGCTATCCCTTATGATTGGGCCTAGGTAAAATACCCACAAATCTATTCTCTGTCCATTACACAAGACCTTTATAAATTTTATTTTCTCCCCTCCATACCTATTGCAACTGAGGTTTAGCACTAATTTCTCTTAATCGTCTCTGCTCCTTCCCTAAAATTTCCTCTTCATTTACAGGGATAAAACCAATACCTGTGTGGTTTTGCTCCAGTCACATGTTTTCTTTTCACAAGGCCAAACCGGTCTCTGTCTCAGAGTGTTCAGATGTCTGAAGTTCTGTCTTTCAGAAGCATTTTTGCCTCCCTTTGGTACCAGCAAACTGTGATGTCCTGTACCCCATGGGAACAATTAATGATTGTGTGGTATCTAATGCAAAGTTTGTCATGCTGGGTATTTTTAGAAGGCTCATGATGTACTGAGAATTGTTTTGGTAACATTATAGTTTGTAATTTCATGTATAGAGTTATGAGGCTGAAAATGTGTCCTTATGACTTAAAGCAAGCCCAGGCAAAAACTCTCCAAGAGCAGAGGAGCAGTTCACACCTCCTCAGCGTATGGATGGGACAAACCCAGACCAGCCTCACAGGAACAAAGGACATTGGCCTAGGCAACGATAAACGATCTATTGGACTCTCGAGTGAGTCACCTCCCTTCCTTTGGTCAGTTTGCGACTGGGATGACGTAATGCTCATCTGATGCTGCAGGGCAGGGAGGGTAAAGCCACAAGGGAAGAAAGAACATGATCAAAGAGAAATATTTGCCATGCTCTTTCACCTCCATTTACAGCCATCACCACCAAGCACTGATCAAAGGGGAAAAGCCTGGCTGAAGGGCAACCAGCCAGCCTGTGGTGAGAAGCATTTAAGTTTGTAAGGGCACTGAAAGTGTTAAGATTAGCTTAGAATACATTTTGCTTTTATTTCATTTGACGAAATCTGACTTATCACTTGAGATCTATATAGTTAAATTTATTTATTCTATCTGAAGCACTGCATTTGGTTTGAAGCATCTCAGAAACTCTCCTTAGGATAACAAACTTGGTACATACTAATTTCTTTGTAAAAATTGAACTCCTATAACCTTGCAGCCTTCAGCAGAAATAACTGGATACTGCAAGACGGAGGTGCCAAAGGTTGTAACTGGGACTGGAGGTATTGGCTAGTGTCAGTCGGTTGCACAATCCAAGGAGCAACTTACATGTTAGAGGCTGTATGTGAACAGCCCAAGAATGGGGATTCTCACAGCAGAGCAAGGCTGGCTCCCAGAGTCAAGGATTGGAGTGACCCAGCAGATCACTAGTCCAGATAACAGCAAGGGAATGTCACACACACACACACTTATCTTTAAAAAAAAAAAAAAAAAAAATATCACTGCAGCCCTCTTACACCTTCACCCACCTGACACACCCCATAGAGGGATTGCTGCTACACTCTCTCAGTCCAATGTATACTTATGAAGGGAGGTAGTTAGCCAGGGGCACAGCTTCCTTTTCTCTCATATGTGCTACCTACATCTCCATTGAGCCAGACTTAGGATCTTTTTTTAGAAAAAGGAAATTAAAGTTAAGTGGATCATCTAACTGATGCCACCCTCTGCAGGAGTCTGAGAGCAAACCTACAGCTAGAATCTGAATTTAGTGAGTCACTTTTTCCCCAGGGCTGCCTGAAGATGTTAGCAATGGAGTGAGATTCCCCCCCCCCAACACTTTCAAAATAAAAAGCTGTTA
The DNA here is from genome assembly GCF_003597395.2 of Chelonoidis abingdonii. Taxonomy (NCBI): domain Eukaryota; kingdom Metazoa; phylum Chordata; order Testudines; family Testudinidae; genus Chelonoidis; species Chelonoidis abingdonii. The sequence goes on from NC_133769.1 coordinate 251,890,419, forward strand.
GTTTTTAACTCTTTCCTGCCCCAGCCCCCCAAAAAGAGTGGGTAAGGAAGTTTCATTTTAATTCAAAGTTTGTCTGAGTTTAAAGGAAAATGTGAATCTTGTATTATTTTTCAAAAACCTTTTTCCTCATCAGAAAGGAGATAGGTGAAGTGTTTGGCCAGCCTTAGCCTGTCTGCCTACCAGCCAGAGACCCTTGTTATTCTACAGCTGCAGAAGTCAACCTGCACAGAATGTGGAGAGAAGATTGGGAAACTATGGTTGCGCTAAGGGAAACCAGGACACCACACAGGGCCAACCTGAGGCCCCTCTCCTGTGAGCCACCCTCCCTCTCATGCATGGGGCTGGCCTAAGCGCCCCCTTCCACCTGCCCAAGGCCCTTCTCTACCTCTGGACATGGGGCTGGTCCAAGACCTCCTGCCACCAGCCCATATGACTCTCCCTAGTCCTCCCTCCCATGTAGGGCAGGTGTTGCCTCACCTCTCATCCCCTTCCCCCCTACCCCCACTTTTTTGGGAAAAAAAGTGCATTTGATGATTGGTTGACAAGAGCAGATTGGGAAAAACTGGGCATTTGCCTAAGAGACAGGGCATCCAGGACAGGGCTTAAGGGCCTGTCCTGGCCAAAACAGGACATATGGTCACTCTAGGGAAAAGAGCATAGACCTCATGCTATTACCAGCATGAATTACATGAAACAAGCGTAAGTTTCTCTTTTCTCACTCATCCCACTTCTGTAAATCAATACCAGAAGAGCCATATGGGGTCAGACCAAAGGTCCCTCAAGCCCAGCATCTTGTCTTCTGATGGTGGCAAGTGCCAGGTGCTTCAGAGGAATGAGAAGAGAGCAATTTCAAGTGATCCAACCCCTGTTGTCCCGCCTCAGCTTCTGCCAGTTGGAGATCTAGGGACATCCAGAGCACAGGCTGCATTCCTGACTAGCTTAACTAATGAGAGAGACAAGGTGACATCTTTTATTGGACCAACCTCTGTTGGTGAGAGACAGACAAGCTTTCAAAACAGAGCTCTTCTTCCAGTCTGGGAAAGGTACGCAGAATATCACAGCCAAATGAAAGGTGGAACAGATATTCTAACTATGTATGTTAAACTACGTGCTAAGGGACAATTTAAGGTGGAGTAACCTATTACCACCTGTGCAGTCATAGGATAAAAGCACACTAAGTCTTAGTCCACTACACTACAGAGCTAGGCAGCTTCCATTCAACCAGAGTTTTAGGTTTGATGTGACAGTCCAAGTCTTGGGTAAAGGCTGTACTAGCTAAGTGGGAAAATCTAGCTATTCAGCTAGAGCAGCATCACAACTGACCTCTGTGGCCCAGAGGAAAGAATCTCGGCTGCATGATGAATACCTTCAATGTAAAGAAAGGCCAAACATGGCCGGGAGCTTGCTATCCTGACTAACTGGTGGTGGTTGAAGGAAGAACATGATCTGCCCCAAAATAGCTAACATATACCTATGGCAGGAGCCACCCCATATTTGAGTACAGAGCACCGCAATGGATGTCAACTGTCAAAAGGCAGTAAGAAAGGAGTGACACTATTACAGAGTATTATATTTAATTCACCATCATACCTTTCTAGACAGTGTCTCTGAAGAGGCAGAGAGAACTATCCATTGCTGATCCATTCCAAACAAACAAAAAACACCACACACACCACAACCAACCAACGGCTTTTAGCTGATCAGGGCATAATAAATCCATTCTACAATGTGCATTACCATTGAAGATACTGGACTCAACTCCTCCATTACAAGTTCATATATATTATTTTAGTATGTAAAAGCAGACGTCTTCCATTTCCCTCCATCCCTCCCCACCACGAGTCCTCTCACCTTCGTTATATCCATAGGTGCAAAGAATCTGTGCTCTCCCACTACTCTTCTTTTTGGAGATTTAATTAATTAGACCTTGGAGTCTAACACAGGGTCTGGGGGCAGGCTAGCTCTCCTCTGAGCATGCTTGCTTTGAAAGTGCTAGAGAAGCACGTTTAAGAGCTGCAAGCTAGACTTTTCCTGGAGAAAGTGTTCAATCTCCCCTCTCATTGAAGGGAAACAGTAGATCGAGTCAACTGCTGAATTCTAGAAAGTTTATTACAAACATCTAAAAAAGACACACAAACATTAAAACAATCACCCTGAGTAATATTTAGCAGTTAGCACATATAGAGCATTGATAAACACGAGTCAAAGGAAAGGTAGGAGTAAGTCAGTGGTTACTGGATTCTTCCTGGGAAGCAGTAGCATCCCCTCTTGGTAAAGGATCTTTAAGAGTTTTCTTGGGAAGAAGCTGCGAAAGGATGTTGGGCATAACTCCTCCTTCAGCAATGGTCACATCGGCAAACAGCTTGTTCAACTCTTCGTCATTCCTCACAGCCAGCTGGATGTGTCGTGGCCCAATCCTGCTTTTCTTGTTTTCACGGGCAGCATTTCCTGACAGTTCCAATATCTCAGCAGTTAGATATTCCAGCACAGCTGCCAGGTAAACTGGAGCGCCAGCACCTATTCTCTCAGCATAGTTCCCTCTTTTGAGAAGCCGGTGGACACGACCCACTGGGAATTGCAGACCAGCCTTTGCTGACTTTGTTTTTCTTAATAGAACTGTAGGTTTTGCAGCCACCACATTTTTCTTTCCACGTCCAGACATTCTAATATCAAACCAGAGAAGCAGAACTATGTTAGGACTTTGTGACAGCATTCAAATGCTTGAGCTACAGCTATATAAGAAGAGCCAAAGTGGTAGCAAGGTTAAATCTAGGTGTGGCAGGGTATATTTATTCATAAACTCACGAGAGCCCCTCCCCCCAAAAACCCGCTTAGGGAATTCCCTAATAATTTCTTCAGCTTGAAATACAGCTCACCAACAATAATTCTGTTTAAGCCAGCTCTCATACAACAGGTTGTGTTTAAATTTGGTGAATCATTTTCTCCCATGCCTGCCTTAAATTAGCAAGGAAGCTAATCAAGAATAGTCTACCCAGAAACCACTTTTCTAGAACAATTTTGGTTCCCCTTGCCAAGAGAAGGCATGTGCGCCACTCTTTTTGTGCTGCACAGGAACAGATTTTTTGAAAAGCCTCAGAAAATAGTAGAAAAATATTTGGCTCTCCTATACAGATGCATCATCTTTAAGCTTACTTTCTGCTTCAAAGCAACCAAGCCTATTCTTAAGGGACACAAGTTGGGTCTTACCAGCCACTTTCAAGTGCCAAGAATTCCTATAACAATTTCTTAAGCAATTTATTCTTAAAATGCTCCCAGTAATTTTTTCACAGGGCTGTTGGTGTTTCATGGGGGATTTTTCTGCTAAAGGAAGATTCCACTAGGCTCCCTAAGGCTGTTTTATTTAAAAATAAAATAAATAAATGTAAAACAAATACCTTCAAGAACCCTAAAGTAGAAGATAGTGGATTCCACAACATAAAATAGTAAGAGTAAGGAGTCATGAGATGGTCAGACTTATTTCTCTCAAACTACAAGCATCAGTAGGTATTACTCTTTATAGTTTTTACCTTCTCAATAGATACTAACTAGTTTTCACTCACAGTTACTGCAGGATATTAGAGTTCAGAGGTCATTAACTTAAAACAGAGACATTAAAACTCTTCTCTGTAGTACTGGTGAAAGGCAGAGTACAGTCTGAAAACAAACTGATCTTAAGTCTAGGATTCACAGTTGTGTGAGGAGATCTCAAGGAAGATATCTATCTAAATCAGGCTAGGAAGAAACACTAAGGCCAACTAAAACAGCCCTATATAGTTGCATATAGGGTCAAGAAAAATCCTAAATATGAACTAAAGCCATAAGTTCTACATTACACATATCTACTAATACTCAGTGTTGCTGTTTTTTCCCCCCCAAAACAATGCTTTCTCTGAAATACAATATCTTCACCTTTCAGATATATACCTCAACTAAAAATCAAGACAAACATTCCTTTACCTTCAATAAACTTTACTTTAGCCTATCCCAAGTTTGTAAGCAGCTATATCCAGCAAACTCTTCTTTAAGTAGACACTAACTGCCTTCTTTTTAACCTCTCAGCAGTAGCCATCTTATTAGAAGCTTTTATTCCAGATCAGCTGACCACCTCAATTATTGATGAGTCATTCACCCCCCCCCCTCCAAAACTAGTAAACTTTATTATGGGTGAAAGCAAGAAATCTATTACAAACACCTGAGAGGTGCAGGAAGTTTCTTTTAGCTTATCGGAATTAAGACTGGAAATTGGTTTTTAGACGAAGTCAATAAATTGGCAGTGACACCAGTTGTTTGTTAAAGAGTATAAAAAGAAAAATCTTAAAGGGTCCATTGCTATTGACAATGCTGAAGGTGACTAACATGGGTCCCAGCACCCTTACATTTAGCCTCTTTGTAAGTACCTTGATCAAATGCTTATAAAATGTTTTGTTATTGTTTGGATGCAATACATTGCTTATTATTTAGGCATGTTTAGACCAACTGCATATAAGTACTGTTTGGCCTTTGGATTTAATAAAGGAATTTATGGTTAAATTGGTGTTTGGTTACTTCTCATAGTTCTAATTTCAACTATCATTAGAAATTCCAGCAAATCCATTTGTCTGACTTGCCATTAAAACTGCAGGTCAGGCTGCATTATCTAGGCTCTCTAACCTGGATGCATAAAGGGGCTTGGATGTTGCAATACTCAGCATTGCAATGCCTCATTTTTAGGCACCTTGAAAATCATGGGATCTACAAAGCTTGATTTGGGTCCCTATTGTGGAAGTAGAGCAAGAACTGACAGGGATTTCAATGCAAATGCTCACCTCTGTGAGCAAGAGTCAGGCGAGCTGTAACCCTAATAACGTGAGACTTGTAGAAGCAAGAATTGTGTGAGGTGAATGGGAAAGAACTGTGAGAAGTTCTTGTGACCTTGTGTTGATAATGAGGAATGTAGACTGGTGTCTACATAGAAGTGAGAAAAATAAGATATCAAGATGGCCTATGTATAAACAAAATGCAGCTGTTGCTTATTATTGTATGTAACAATGTATAAATGCTTGCTGTAATTGTTTACCTGTACAGAGACCTGCCTAGGACTGGGGAAACCCTGTGTCTTAGGGCACTCCCTCCATCTATGCAATTGTAGAGAAAACAAAGTATCTGACTGCTGCACCCAACCAAAAAGTGAGAACTAAGTTTTTCTCTGACACTGTGCTCCCCATTCCTTGGCACCTGTCTCTCTTGAAGCATTGTACAGGATCTGCAAAAGCCAGCACAGTAAGTAGGCAGCAGCCTATGATAGACTATGGCAGATGCTGATGATGGGAGTGTGTCCTCATCCCCACCCCTCACAGAGTTTGGCATTTAAGTCAAGGCTGGAGGGAGGTGCCTGTCTTTACACAGGGCCTATGAGAATGAGGTAGGGTACCTGCCTCAGACCACAAAAAAAGACAGACAGTGTGGACAAAGCATAAACCTCCCTTAAAATCATTAACCCAGTGATTTTGTTTCTTGTACTGGCCTCAGAGGCTACAGGCTTAAATTGCAGCAAGGAGGGGTGGGAGTTAGGTTGGAGATTAGGGAGAAACTTCCTAATTGTCAGGCTGGTTAAGCACTGGAATAAATTCCTAGGGAGGTTGTGGAATCTCCATCACTGGAGGTTAAGAGCAGGTTAGACAAACACCTGTCAGGGAGGGTCTAGTTCGGTGTTTCCCAAACTTGGGACATCGCTTGTGTAGGGAAAGCCCCTGTGGGGCTGGGCCAGTTTGTTTACCTGCTCTGTCTGCAGGTCTGGCCGATCATGGCTCCCACTGGCCGTGGTTTGCTGCTCCAGGCCAATGGGAGCTGCTGGAAGTGGCGGTCAGTATGTCACTCAGCCCGCACTGCTTCCAGCAGCCCCCATTGGACTGGAGCAGTGAACCGCAGCCAGTGGGAGCCGTGATCGGCTGAACCAGCGGACACAGCAGGTAAACAAACCAGCCCAGCCTGCCAGGGTCCTTACCCTAAGGGGCTGCATGCCAAAGGTTGCCAATCCCTGAGATAATACTTAGTCCTGCCATGAGTACAGGGCACTGGTCTAGAAGACCTCTCGAGGTCCCTTCCAGTCCTATGATTCTATGATGAGGGTACTTACAAGATATGGAAGACTGCAGTTCTATTCTCCCTCTCTGCCAGCTGAAAAGGGATTTGAACAGGGAATTGACTCCCACTCCACTGTGTGCCCTAACACTGGACTATAAAGTCATTCTTATTTTGTCTTTTCTCCAAAAAAGTGGAATGGTTTCAACAAGAGTGAGGGAATACCCCCTGCTGCCACCCCCAGACCAGACTGCCCCATAGCCCCACTTAACTGAGAGATGATAGATATGTTCCCCTTGTTAGAGAGAGAGGGGAATTGAATGAGGGGGTTCTCACAGCCCAAATGAGAACCTCAACCAGTGGGCTAAAGGTTAAAAGGGAGGCCTCTTCACCCAGCCATTTTCTGTGAGAGGTCTCTAAGCACCCCTACTGGATTGAGCCCTGCTGGTAAGATGTTTCTCTGCCCATCTTCTCCTGGTTTCAAGGCTGTGCTAGGCCTTAGGCTTTGGATAGGCACCCAGATGCCTACCTGAGGCTGAAGTGTGCAACCCCAAAGGCAATAAGTTAGGCACCGAGAGGACTTTTATGGCAAAAATGTAGGGGCCAAGAGAGTTTAAACACCTATGAGGTTCAGCAGCAGCCAACTGGGGGTTTTGTGGCTCACAATGGTGCATAAAACTAGGACTTAAGCACCTAAATCTAGGCTTTAGGCACCTAAGTTCCTTTGTGGGTCTGGCCTTCACTGACTCCCAGCATAGCACAAACTGGATCCAGCAACTAAGGCCTCGGTTCTGCAAACATGTTGGAATTGGTAATAATACCTGAAAATTATTTTTATTGATATGGGAAACCCCCCAAATACTAATTTAACCATAAATTCCTTTATTAACGCCAAAGGCCAAATAGTACTCTATGTACTTACTCTAAACATGCCTAAATAATAAACAATTTACTACATCCCAACAGTGACAAAATATTTATAAGCATTTGACCAAGGTACTTACAAATAGGCTAAACCCACATTGGTCAGCTCCAGGGCGGTCAGGCAGGTGTTAGCAACAAACCTTTTTAGGAGTTTACTTTTTATACCCTTTAACAAAGAAGTGATGTCATTGACAATTACTGACTTCAGCTAAAAAACAATTGAAGACAGTTAACTCTTATTTCCAGTTTTAATCCAGCTAAGATTTACAACCTCTTTTTTTACCAAGGCCTTTCTTCCACTCCAGCTTGCTATCCAACAGTTTTCTCATTGCACCTGGGTTCACATAGGTTGTAACACTGGTGTGTGGGTTGGGGAAGTGCTGTGTTAGCTCATTTAAATCAAACAGAGAATCTGTCTTAAAAATCATCTGCAGTCACACCTCACGGTCAGAAGCCTTCTTTTCAGAAACTTCCCCTTATCTCTTTAGTTATTCTTTGCACCAGACATCCTCTCTACTTTACTCTTCTGGCCTTAATACTTATTATTTCCAAGGTCTTCCTTCTACTTGCTAGTCAGGGCCTTTCTTTACAACACATATGTATTTCCTTAACCACATTTAAGCTAATTTTAATTCTTTATTTTTATAAGCATCCTACAACATGTATGCACTTCACACATATGAGCCCCAATCCTGCAAATCCTTGTGTATGTGGTTAACTTTACTATTGTGATAGTCCCATTGAAATCAAAGAAACTACTTATAATAGTAAAGTTACACACATGCATACATTTTTGCAGGATTGAGGCCTAAATTAGGTTAGAAAAGGGCATAGTGATTATTTAAACAAATAAACATAGAAATGCTGAAAATGAAAACTGGATTTATTGCAAGGACTTCAATAAAAAAAAATCAATCAATAAAATTGTTGATATTTTTCCAAATCAGTAATCTCAATCTCTGAAGTGTTCCTCTCTCTCCTCCTCATAATCTTGTTATGTCTTTTGGAGCTGATTAATGCCAGAGGTGTCATTTCCTCTGGATTAATTGTCCTGAAAGAAGTGTTAATGAGCTGGTCCTTGCTTAAAAACATGAGGCATAGCCAAAGTCTAGAAGGACAGAAGTCTTAAATACACATTAGAAGTTTTTGCGTGGGGAAAAAAAAGTATGAAAACGTAAATTATTGGCTTACAATATTTTAAATGTACTGTAATCCACTCATGTCTTAGTAGGTGATGCTTTTAATGTGAAGGACTTTTTCCTTCTAAGAGTGGACTTTTATTCTCTACCACTACACATGTGTGACTGATATGTCACAAAGAAACACTAAAGCTTTTTTTACTTGGGTGTAAGTACAGACCTGCACTTCACTAAAAGTAAATGAGAAGCTATGGGGAAGTAATAAATCAAATGAAAAGAGAATCGGAAGGGGTCTTTCCTCTACCGTTTTTGAAATACTAAGTATAATTTTTTTTGGAAAAATCTTAAAGGGAATTTATATTAGATGTTCTCACACACTGTTTTCCTCCTGAGGATCTGTTGGAGGTCATGATGGTGAGCAGGGAAGAGTGTGGTAGAGTTCTTGAAGGTAGGGGCAACTAAGAGAATCAGATGCTAGACCAACATGGGAAAAAACAGTTCAGTTCTCAGACTAGCTCTGTTATAAGCTTATGACAGGTCTAAGCTGTTATTGCTAACAAGAAAAGCAGGAGATGCTTTGGGAAGTGATACTTCTCTGTAGCACTAGACCTGTGTAAATATCTCCATAAAAATGAAGCTGGTGACATGTCAGAATGATTAAATGTGGTATGTTGCTAATATATCCCCTACACTGAACAGTCAATATAATTAAATAATTACTGACCTACTTTTAAGTACTTGTGTATATAGAGCTGACTGGAGAACCATTCTGTTTTTGTGAAAAATACTAAGGTTTTGGAATTGTTTTTGTTCTCCATCAGAACAAAAATGAGACTTTTCAAAACTTTTTGCCAAAAAAATAGACCCCCCACCCCACCAGAATAGCCAATCACTCAATGATTAGGGCTCTCAGTTGGGGATGTGGAACTTCAGGTTTATGTCCCTATTCTGTATGATTCAGAGCAGACACTTGAACCTAAGTCTCCTACACCCCAGGTAAGTACCCTAAACACTGGGCTGTTGTAGAGTTTCTCGCTTTCTCTTCCTAGTTTTGGCCAGAAACACTCCATCCTGGATCTGAGAAACCTTCCCAAAAAGGCTGGTTGAAACCGATATGTTTCCGCTAAAAGTTTTGGTTCTGACAGTCTGAGAGTTGTTCATGTATTTATTTATTTTTCTATACCACCTAGTCCTACAGAACTTCAACCTAAGACTGGATAATGGAGACATTATCAATTTACCACTCTCCTGGTCTCCAGGCAGACAGCAGAGCTTTCCCATCAAAGTAGTGAGCAACTGGCCTGCACTTGAACAGAGCTAGAATTCAGAAACTCAGAATTTCTGTTTCATGTGAAATCCTGAAATTTGGTTTTGTTCCAAATTGGAATGAAAACAAAATTTCTGAATTTCTTGCAAAACAAATTTTTTTTTGAAAAAATATTTTGGGTCAATTGAAATGTTCAATTTCAATTTTTAAAAGAAAAGCTGTTTTGAAATGACAACATAGAAATGCTTTAGAAAAAACATTTTGTCAAACATTCCCATGGAAAAATTAGATAGAAAAACATTTCATTGGGAAAGTATTTTAGCCAGCTCTACTCCTGAACTCTGTAGGTTTCCAACTCGCCTTAAGAGAACAAGCTACACAAGTACAAGGCCAAGGTGCCACTGAGTTAGTGCCACAGTATAATCCAGTGTTGTCCACTACCATCGACATGTTGACCCCAAACTATCCACTTACCACACCCTGACCAAACAAATCACTGTGGCTCATACAGATGAGCTATGGCAGATGGAGTGCACAAGCAGAACATTAGAATGCCAATGGTCCAAAAATCATTCTGACAGACTGGTATTTATCTAGTGCTATGTATAACTACAGCAGTCTATCAGTGAAGAAAAACTGTAAGGATACTGACTGGGATTTTTACTATTTTTTTCTACTACTGAACTTTTATCAAAAATGTAAATCTTATGGGCATGATGCTTTGAATGATGAGATTTCACCAACCCCCCCACCCAGCTGCGTAAAAATGTCATCAACTGGCAAAAAGACCAACAGAAAAACTGTGCTTAGAAGGAAAACAAAGTCATCAAGAGCTGGTCTACAATTCCCAGTGGGTCGTGTCCACCGGCTTCTCAAATGAGGGAACTATGTTGAAAGAATAGGTGCTGGTGTTCTGGTCTACCTGGCAGCTGTGCTGGAATACCTGACTGCCGAAATACTGGAACTGTCAGGAAATGCTGTCTGTGAAAACGAGAGTCAAGATTTTACAACAACACATCCATGTGGCCAGGAGGAACAATAAAGCGCTGAACAGGCTATTTGCAGATGTGACCATTGCAGGGAGTTGAGTTTTCCCCAGCTTCTTCCTCAGAGAACTCCTAAAGATCCTTCAACGGAAAAGAAAGCTGTTCCTTCCCAGGAAGAATCCAGTAATGACTGACCCAGAGAAAATGTACGTTTCCTCCTCGTCTCCAGTTCTTCATCAACATGTTAATGTTGTTAATCAATGTGTTGTGTGTGCAAGTTGCTGCTAAATATTCAGACTGATTATCTTAATGTGTGGGTTTTTTAACTGTTCAAATAAACTTAATTCCAATCTACTATCTGATTCTGTTCTCCTGCCCATTAATTCAGTAATATTTTCCCAGGATAGTGTTTAAGCTTGCAGCTTTTAAACAATATGAACTTCGCTGTTTAATGCTACTGAAGCAATTTATACTAGGAGTAGGGCTAGCCTGACTGACCTCACTATCTATTTTGTACTGCAGACAGGGCTTAAATTCAGCTGGAGCTGTCTGGAGCAGAGCTCCGGTAAATATTTTCAAACCCGTGGGGCTGAAGCCCCAAGCCTCAGTACCCCCATCCTCCCCAGAGCTGAAGCCCTGAGTCCCAGTGCTCCGGGAAATACTCTGAGAATTTAAGCCCTGATTGCAGTGTATACTCAGCTCTCCTTAGCAGCAGAGTTTTATAGAATAACAGAAGCCTATTATTGCAGTGCAAACTATTGGGTTGAGTAGGCTGGCAACTGTGTAAGAACTTCTGCTCCCATTGTGTATCTAATCTAGGAAACTGGTCATCAGGTAGTTATTACTAATTTAGGGGGGGTGTCTGGGAGGTTAGAGGCTTATCTGTATCTACCACATTTCTCAGGCCACATTACACAGAGAGAGCCTATCAGAGAGGCTGTGGGCAGTGCCACTGGCATATAATGTTGCCCACTGTTAAAAGCAGCAAGGTATTACCTGTTCCAATGAAGGATGGTCCTGGCACTTCCAAACTAGGAGCTGAAAACCCAGAGAAATGGGTGGTCTGATTTTGCTCTAACTTAATTGATTTCAGTGGGGATTCTTCCTGATTTATATCTGAATCAAAGGTTCTGGGCCTCTTACTGTAGTTACAGTAGCAAAACAAAAGTAGGGTTGGTGGGAATCAGATATAAAAAAGTATATTGTGAACAGCCTCCCTGACATACTATAGAACAGCCCATGCATCAGAAATGATATCAACCACTCTGCTTTGATATTATTGAAGTTGCTTTCCATGCTACTTAAGCCTGGTCTAAGCATGAAGTTGCATCTGTTTAACTAAAAGTGTTGTTTAAAATAATCTGTTCCCCTGTGTGGACACACATTTATATCAAAACAAAACTGGCCTAAGTGTGTACACGCAGATGTGCACATATTTCAGCTGGTGCAACCTGTGTGTAGACAAAGCCTAAGTAAATCCAGACAACCTCTGCTTTTCCCAGGTGAGAACTTTATTTCCATCTGGACCAGTGCAAAATACAACCACCAGCCATGATTGACTATTCCACCTTCTCACAGCATGTGGTTGGACATCCCCAGACATCGGGTGTGTCAAGGTTCCTTCCCCACTCTGAACTTTATGGTACAGATGTGGAGACCTGCATGATACTGCTAAGCTTAATTACCAGCTTAGATCTGGTATCGCTGCCACCATCCCCCAAGCACTACTTTTTCCCTGGGTAGTTTTGAGGGACTTCACCAATTCCCTGGTGAACACAGATCCAAACCCCTTGGATCTTAAAACAAGGAGAAATTAACCATCCCCCTTCCTTTCCCCCACCAATCCCTGGTGAGTCCAGATCCAATCCCCTTGGATCTAAAAACAAGGAAAAATCAATCAGGTATTAAGAAAAAAGCTTTTAATTAAAGAAAAGAAAGGTAAAAGAAAACCCTCTGGGAGAGATTAGCATACCAGCTACTGTCACAGACAACAGATTCAAAACACAGAGGATGTTCCCCGGGGCAAAAATTTACTTACACAAAAAAATATCCAAATACCCAATTTGATTCTACCTCTAATTGCATAAGATAGGTTACAAAGAAATAAACATAAACCTGTTTATTCCTTTCTAAAACTTACTACTCTGATAAGAGGCTGGTTCCTTGATCTTTTTCACTCCGGCTGAAACTGAAACTCTAAACAAAGGAAAAACTTCCCTCCTTCGTTTTGAAACATCTTGTTCCCCCATTGGCTTCTCTGGTCAGGTGTTAGCTAGGCTAGGTGAACTTTTTAACCCTTTACAGGTAAAAGAGGCATTAACCCTTAACCATCTGTTATGACAGGGTGTTAGTCTTCAGCTATAAAGGCCTGACTGGGAAGCCTTGAATGTATTGATTGTTGAATTTGGGAATAAGTAGTCATTTCACAGAACAAACAAAAGGAGAAATGAAACCATGATAATGACCCAGGTTTTGTTTTTCCTCCATTACTGATCACTTTCCCAGCTTGCAATCCATTTACTTTGCGGTTGCACCTGGTCAAGGACCTCTGTCTCCATCCAGTTGGTGTTGACCCATCTCCAAATTGGGATGAGGAAAAAATAACAGCAGCTAGACCACAGGACTCCTTCTCATCTGTCCCAGCAAACTCTTTTATGCTTTCCATGTGCCAAGTTTCCTAACAGTCTATTGCATTAGACTGGCTCCAGTCAGATTACCCATTTTGCCTCTTCAATAAATAGTATTTCCCTGCTCCTGACATGAGGGCCAACAAAGGACCCTGTCTGGGCCCAACATCACTAAAGGCAGAGCCAGCACCTATGGCTGGAAGATAGGGGACAAGTTTCCACTGACTACGGTAAACCACAGCCTTTTGGCTCAATACAACTGAGGACTGGAGGAAGCTGGTACCTGTACAACTCAGGCACTGTTGTCACTGGGTGGAAGGTTTAGATCCAAATGTAAAGAGTTGGCTTTTTGAAAAGTTCTCCTCCACCCTGAATAGCAGGCATCAATAACTATAAAATCTCCAAAACCAAACACTTACATTTCCCCTTTCTAAGGAGAAAGGTGAGAAATAAAATCTTCACGGGTAAACTTTAATGTTACTGTTTTCATTAATGTGCGTGGCACTTAGGTATCAAAGCGATCACTTTGGTACCTAAGTGCCACGCACATTAATGAAAACAGTAACATTAAAGCTTTAGGAAGACTTTAGATATATAGAAAAACACAGGGTTTCAATAACAGGAGAGGGGTGCCAGGGTGCTTGCCATCAGTTCTGAGGGGGAAGATCAAAATGTTTTATCCATGCTGTAACTTACAAAGGGTCAGATGCATTTCCATACAATTTGATAAAAAGTACTATTTTCTGGAATGCAAAGTGCATCTGAAATTAATATTTTAAAATTAAGTTTTCAGCAAAAATATTGCCAGATTCTTAAATATAAATGAACCAGCAGGTGCTGTTCTATGGAGCTTCAGCACATCAAAGGCATATCATTACATGCATGTTTGGTAATATGCATATTACTATTTATTATTTTATCATGGCAGAGCCTTGGAGGCCCCCCTGTGCTGAGAACACATGAAAACATAAGAAAAAGATGGTCCCTTTCCCAAAGAGCATACAATCTAAGACCCCAGTCCTACGAACATGTGTATAGTTTTATTCACGTGAGTGGTCTCTCTGAAGTCAAGACAACAGATGGCCCTGATCCTGCAACCAGCTTTGAAGAGATGGATCTTTGAGCTCATACGGAACCCCAGAGATGTATGTCTGTGCATAGCCAGTTGCAGGATTGGAGCCAATAAGAGTATAGTTAAGCATGTGAAGAAACGTTTGCAGAATCTGTGCCTTAGTACCCTGAAGTTATTTTATCATCAAATACATCTGTGTGAGTAAACCTCTAACGTGAAGCCCAATGGAAAACAATGAGCTTTGCACTGGAACAGGGAGCCCACCCATCTAGATACAGCTGCAAGACTGCAGCCTTATCCTTGATTTAATTGCCTTTATTGTTACAGGAAGAATCAGTAGTAGAGGGAAGCAAAGCAGTACTACAAAATCTCGCCTTTGAGGTTCTTTATTTAATTGGAACATTCTTGTTTTTAGTTTAAACTGGAAATTTTTGATAATTCCTTTTCGTATATTTTCAACATTTCCACATTTAGCATTTTTCCTGTAAGATAAATAAAAAGTACACAGATTCAACTTGTTATCAAAGACTTTAAACATGAAAATTTGAGCTTTTCCTAGCTGGTAAAATGTAGGGTTATGTTCCACAACATTCGCATATAGAAAACACACAGAATCCAATCCTGCAAATACTTATGCAGGTGAGCAACTAAAAGACCATAAGCACTTTGATACTTGAACTAAGCAGGAGAGGAAAAACACATTGACAAACCAAAGTTTAAAATAATAAACTCCTAGATTTATCATTTATACCTTTTGTCTGATAAACTGACAAGTCCTCTTATCAAATTTCCTTTCCCCATGTGGTACTTACAGAATATGATTGTCAGTCCTTAACCTTCTCTCTGTTAAGCTAAATTGATTGAGCTCCTTGAGTCTCTCACTTTAAGGCTTTCCAATCTTCCAGTTATTCAAGTGGCTCTTCTCTGAACCCTCCCAAACTTTTTAACATGCTTCTTGAATTCTGGGCACTGTACACAGTATTTCAGCAGTGGCTGCACCAGTGCCAAATCCAGAGATAATCTAACCTCTCTACACCTGCTCAGTATTCTCATTTATACATCACATTAGCCCTTTTGGCCAGAGTGATACTGGGAGCTCATGTTCAGATGATCATCCACTATGATCCCCAAGTCTTTTTCAGAGTCACTGCTTCCCACAATAGAGACCCTCATCCTGTAAGCACAGCCTACTATATTCTTTGTTCCTAGATGTATGTCACTTACATTCAGCTGTACTGAAATGTAGAGTGTTTGTCTGTTCCCAGTACTTCACTTATTTACTATTGTCCCAATCTTTGTGTCACCTGCAAACTTTATCTGCAATGATTTTATGGTTTTTCCAAGTTATTGATAAAAATGTTAAATCTAGTAGGGCCAAGAACCAACTCCTGCAGGATCCCACTAGAAACTAAGCAAAAGGTATAAATGATCCAGTGACTAGAAATTGAAACTAGATACATTCTGACTATATAAAAGGTGTATACATATTTTAACAGTGAGGATACTTAACCAGCGGAACAACTTACCAAAGGTCATGGTGAATTCATAATCACTGGAAATTTTTAGATCAAGGTGACTATCTTTCTAAAAGATATGCTCTAGTTCTACCCACTGCTATTGGACTTGAAACAGGAATTAATAAAATAACATCCTGCATTATGCAGGATGTCAGAGTAGATGATCACAATTAGTTTCCTCTGGTATTAAAATGTAGGGGTCTATTATTTTAAACTTTGGTTTGTCAATGTGTTTTTCCTCTCCTGCTTAGTTCAAGTATCAAAGTGCTTATGGTCTTTTAGTTGCTCGGCTGCATAAGTGTTTGCAGGATTGGGGTCTGTGTGTTTATTATATGGGAATGTTGTGGAAACATAACCCTACATTTTACCAGCTAGGAAAAGCTCAAATCTTCATGTTAAAGTCTTTGATATGTTGAATCTGTGTACTTGTTATTTTTAATTTTAATCAATTTAATGGGTGCCATGCTGATTTGATATCACTCTGGATTATTAATCCAGATGTTCTATTCTACCAGTCAAATGCCTTACAGAAGTCTAGGTATTTTACATTAACAGTATTATCTTTTTTAATTGAACCTCTAATCTCTTAAAAAAAAACAACCAAGTTAGTCTGACAAGGCCTGTTTTCCAAAAATCATGTTGATGAGCATTATTATATTACCCTCCTTTAGCTCTTTATTAAATGACTCCCATATTGGTTATTCCATTATTTTGCCCAAGGCTGACATCAGTCTGATACAGGCCTATAGGTCCCAAGGTCATTTTAAATACTAGCACAAAGATTGTTTTTGTTCTTGATATACTTTAAAAACTCCTTTTTATGGCCTTTCATGCTGCTGGTCACAGATTTCTTCTTGTCTTTTTGTTTCCCTTATCAATTTGCTATACTTCCTACCTTCTAGTTTACATTTATTCTTCATTTATTTTTATATAAATCTTTTATAGTTGCTTTCACTTCCCTTCCTAGCCAGGCTGGTCTACTGTTATTCAAAAATTCTCAACTAGACAGTTAAACAGAAAAATGTGAAAACTTTCCCCCAGCTGATTCAGCGCCTAATTGTTTCTGATTTTGCAAAACAAGCCCTTTTAAAAGCAAGTGAAGTTACTGGTTTGGACTCGATTCTGTTTGCACATAACAAATGTACTCAAATGATCACTTGCACCTAAACAAACAGTAATTCTTAGTTCTGTGATCAATTCCTCTTTATCTGTGAAGGGGAGGGCTAGCAGATAATTCCAGGTTGTCTCCAACACTTTTTGAATTGAGATTTTGATAAATTCAAAGGACATTTGAATACTGACAGCCTAGGATCTCCATTCCATCGCACTCTGAGTGAAATCAGTCAAATACCTGGAGAGGGTTACTGTCTCAGAGCCAGGATATGTTTGGCATTCTCTAGCAGAAGCCACTTCATCCAGGCCTGTGAGAAGGGCCCTGAGCTCTGCTGTGTGAGGAGACCACTTCACACATAACACTAGAGTTACAAGGGAAACTAGAACGAGGAATACTTGTGGCACCTTGGCCTGGTCTACACTTCACGTTTAAACCGATTTTGAGCAGCGTTAAACCGATTTAACACTGCACCCGTCCACACAACGAGGCCCTTTATATCGATATAAAGGGCTCTTTAAACCGGTTTTTGTACTCCTCCCCGACGAGAGAAGTAGCGCTGAAATCGGTATTACCATATCGGATTAGGGTTAGTGTGGCCGCAAACCGACGGTATTAGCCTCCGGGTGGTATCCCACAGTGCACCATTGTGACTGCTCTGGACAGCAATCCGAACTCGGATGCACTGGCACCGGCCAACCTCACCTGAGGCAGCCAGGGAGCACTGACGGGCTGATGATGACATGATAGCAGTCATAATTGTACATCTGCACGGGGAGGGATGAGACGATGTCTGCTTTCATTGCTCTGCCACATGTGTCTACCAGCAGATGCACGTAGGAACACTAGGCGTGACATATAAAAAAGTCAAGAATGATTTTTCCCTTTTCTTTCACGGGTGTGTGTGTGTGTGTTAAATTGATGACATATACCCTGAACACCTGGACAATGTGTTTGATCCTACAGGCATTGGGAGCTAAGCAAGATGCAAATGCTTTTTGGGACTGTGGGATAGCTGGGAGTCGCTCAGTACCTTCTCCCTCCCTCATGAGCGTCCATTTGATTCTTTGACTTTCCGTTATGCTTGTCACACAGCACTGTGCTGTGGCCTCTGTCTATCATAGCCTGGAGATTTTTTTCAATGTCTCATAGGTGGCTGTGTAGAACAGATTTGTCTCCCCATACAGCGATTCAGATCCAGTATCTCCTGTATGGTCCATGCTGGAGCTCTTTTTGGGATTTGGGGCTTGCATCGCACCCGTGTGCTGATCAGAGCTCCACGCTGGGCAAACAAGGAAATGAATTCAAAAGTTTGCGGGGGCTTTTCCTATCACCCTTGCCAGCTGGCTCTCAGGTGAGGTTGGCCGGGGTCCTGGTAAAAACAGAATGACTCCTGGTCAATTCTCGGCAGATGTACAGAACGGCTGGTAACCGTCCTCATCATAGGTCAACTGGGGGCTTGAGTTCCACAGCCCCCCCCTCCCTTTCATGTGTAAGAAAAGATTCTGTACTGCCTTGACTATCATAGCAGCGGGATGCTGGCTCTCTCCCCCCACCATTTAATGCCTGCCTGGACTATCATAGCAGCTGGAGGCTGCCTCCCCCTCATTTTTATCTCACTAGAAAAGTCAGTGCTTTCTTATTTCTGCATTCGTTAAACTTACTTCATCACCAAATGGGGGACACTGCCACAGTAGCCAGAAAGCTTGGGGGAAAGGGAATAAACGGGTGGGGTTGTTGCAGGGGCACCCCTAGAATGGCATGGCAGCTCATCATTTCTGCAGGATCTGAACAGAGGAGCGGCTGTGCTCTCTGGTTCTCTGATACATACTGGTTCTATAGTAACACTTGCCCTATATTCTAGGCAAGGACTGACTCTATTTAGATTTACAACCATAAAGGGGGATTGACCTCGGGGAGTCATTCTCATTTTTTGTCTTTGCGCCACTGGCCTGGCGCAGACCTAAAGCAGCCAGGAGGTACCCATGACAGCAGCAGATGATACAGAAACGATCTGATAACCGTCATCTCATTGCACAATTTACAATGGCATGGTAGACGGTGCAAGAACAACTGGTACCCATCTCTGCTATCTTGCAAAGCAAGATGAATGCTGCTGTGTAGCGCTGCAGTACCTGCCTCTGTCAGCGGCATCCAGTACACATATGGTCACAGTGACAAAAAGGCAAAACGGCCTCCATGGTTGCCATGCTATCGGCGTCTGCGCAGACCATATCCAGGGGAAAGGGCGGTCGTGAATGATTGTCTGACTGTTACTTTCATGTTGCTTTCACGGAGGAAGGAATGAGTGACGATATTTACCCAGAATCACTCGCAACACTGTTTTTGCACCATCATGCACTGGGATCTCAACCCAGAATTCCAATGGGCGGGGGGGACTGCGGGAACTATGGGATAGCTACGGGATAGCTACCCACAATGCAACAGTCCGGAAATCGACACTAGCCTTGGTACATGGACACACCCCGCCAAATTAATGTGCTTAGTGTGGCCGCGTGCACTCCACTTTATACAATCTGTTTTACAAAACCAGTTTTTGTAAAATCGGAATAATCCCGTAGTGTAGACATACCCTTAGAAACTAATACAGTTATTTGGGCATAAGCTTTCGTAGGATAAACCCCATGAAAGCTTACATGCAAATAAATGTTAGTCTCTGAGGTACCAGGACTCCCCCTTGTTTTTGCTCATACAGACTAACACCCACTCATAAAAGGGACTTTATGAAATCCTTGATTCGGGCTGGAACCCCGCTCCCTATGGCCAGCGCCCCCTCTCCGCCAGCCCCAGAGGACACAGCCCCCACCCCCGCGGTGCGAATGCGAAGAGGGGGATTAGCCCGGGTGTCCCTACAGCCCCAGCCTGTCCTTACAAGGCTACCCCGGAAGCCGCCGCTCCCGCCGCGTTACACAGTTCCTGCTCCCGGGGCCAGGCAGGCGGAGAAGCGGCACGTGGGGGCTGCACGTAGCGGGGGGAACTTGCCCTGTGGCCGGCCCCAGAGAGGCGCTGCTGCTGCTGCTGCAGTGTCAGGGACAAAATGCAGGTTAGGAGCCGCGAGCGCCGTGGGGAGGTTCCCGGGAGGCCGGCGACGTCCCCACCTCGCCGGCCGGGGGAAGGGCTCGCAAAGCCTCCGCACTACGGGCTGGATCCGGCTGTCCCTGGCGGGGATCGGCATCTCCGGGCTCCAGATACAGCACGGCCCGTAAGGGGCCTGCTCCGCTCGGCGCAGCTGGGGGCTGGCTTGGGGCCTCCCGCGGGCAGGGCGCCGCTGTGCGCTGGCCGGGGCTGCAAGGAGGAGCCGCCCCGCTAGCCGTGCTGCGGGGCTTGGAGGGGGTAGTGCTGGCCGGCCGGCCATAGCCACATAAGGAGCGCGCTGCGGGCTCGCTTTGCCCTTCCTGGGTCTCGGGTTACAACGTTGCATGGGGGATGCTCCTTGCAAGAGGGAAAAGCCTCCGCAGCGATCCCCTTCCGCCTGCTCAGGGCGCGCGTCTTGCTTTGCGAATAGCCCCCGGGGCGGCCCTGCAACATTGGACTGGGCTCCCACACGGGCCACCAAAGCGCCAGGACAGGAGACTTCAAGAGACAACGTGGGTGCGGGGACGTCTGCTATTGGGCTAATGTCTGTTGGGGAGAGACAGGCTTTGGAGCCGCCCTGAAGAACAGCACTGAGTGGCTCCCAGGCCTCTCTTTCGCCAACAGAAGTTGGTGCAATAAAAGAGATGGCGTGACCCCCTTGTCTCCCATATCCTGGTACCCACAAAGCTACAGCAACACTACAGGAAACTTCAACTCCATCAAAACACACTTCCCAGGCTCTGGGCTGAAGAGGGAGGAAGAAGAGGGAAGGGTGGGGGGACAAGTCTACCAGGCCCTTAGCTCAGCCTGACCGCAGTCATATTTATTACAAGTGAAAAATTCAAATACTGCCTCAGAATAAAGCCTAATTGTATTGAGTTACCAGTGGTCTTACTCCCAACAGTCCTATGATGTTTGTTCTGAGTGTTTTAAAATAAGGGGGGGGGAGGCAGACACAATGGTGTCTGTGCTCGAGCACCATACAGCCCTAAAAGATATTAATTTGTAAATGGTGATTTAGAACATAAGAACAGCGGTACCGTACCAAAGGTCCAGCTAGCCCAGTATCTGTCTACCGACAGTGGGCAATGCCAGGTGCCCCAGAGGGAGTGAACCTAACAGGCAATGATCAAGTGATCTCTCTCCTGCCATCCATCTCCATCCTCTGATGAACAGAGGCTAGGGACACCATTCTTTACCCATCCTGGCTATTAGCATTTTATGGACTTAGCCACCATGAATTTATCCAGTCCTTTTAAACATTGTTAATGTCCCAGCCTTCACAACCTTCTGCAGGTAAGGCGTTCACAAGTGACTGTGGCGCTGTGTGAAAAGCCTTCCTTTTATATGTTTTAAATGCCGCCAATTATTTCATTTGCATGACCCTAGTTCTTGTATTATGGGAATAAGTAAATAACTTGTTTCTATGCCACTTTCTCACATCAACTCATCGATTTTATATACTCTGTCATAGTTCCCCCCTCAGTCTCCTCTTTTCAAGCTGAAGAGTCTAGCCTCTTTAATCTTCTTCATATAAGACCCTCTCCAACCCTCATATTTTAGTTGCCCTTTTTTCTGAACCTTTTCCAGTGCTAGAAATATCTTTTCTGAGGTGAGGAGACCACATTGTAACGGTATTCGAGATATGGGCGTACCATGGATTTATATAAGGGCAATAATATATTCTCAGTCTTATTCTCTATCCCCTTTTAAATGATTTCTAACATCCTGTTTGCTTTTTTGACCGCCTTTGCACACTGCGTGGACATCTTCAGAGAACTATCCACGATGATGCCAAGATCTTTTTCCTGACTCATTGTAGCTAAATTAGCCCCCATCATATTGCATGTATAGTTGGGGTTATTTTTTCCAATTGATATGCACTGACAACATGCTTTGTCTTTATTTTGATGTCCTGTAAAGCATTGTCTACCACAAGGTCTTGTCAGAAAGGTGAATGTTTATGTAAAGTGTGGTCTTAGTCTGAACTATGAGTGGCTGGGTAGCATTGTGGAGTTGATTGATTGTTGTCTCAAAGCTCAGATTAAATGTGTTTGGCTTACAAGGAAAAAAGAAGTTGGTTTGTTTTCCTAGGTGACAGACTTACAAATACTTGGCTCTGGAAGCCTACCTGGATTGTTTCTGGCTTGTGCATCACCACCAATAATACAATTTTGCTGCCCAGTTTCTGCCTTCAGTGGCACTTATGCACCTATAAAATTTGACCTTTCAGTAGGAAATTACAGTGCTATTGATCGGTGAGCCAGAATGATAGAGCCCATCTTGATCTTCCAAAGCTATATTATCTGGAGAGTTTATAGAAGTATGTCTTGCATTAGTCATCCAAGTAATCTATACAGATACTGACATGATGCGAAACATGCAAGTATCTGAGTGACTCCCTGTATTAACAAAGTAAGGAATCATTAGCCCCATTTTATAGACTTGAACTAAGGAACAAGGAGTCTGTGGCAGAGCCACTAATTGAACCTATATGTCCTCAGTCCCAGTTCATTTCTTTAATTACACACCACTTGTTCAAGTACATGTGGGGAGCAGATATCTGTAAATCTCAAAATAAACAAAACCTTAATCAACTCCCATGACTCCCACAATTTTATAACTCCAAGATGTATACTATGTGTTATGTGTGTGACCTCTGTTCAGCATTCCTTTGTCTTATTCTGAAAGGGATACAAAATCACTTTGTTTCTAGTTGGTGGTGGCTGTATGTATGTATGTATGTATGTATGTATGTATTAAAAACAGTTTTTGTATTTTTTACAACTTACTTTGATATCTTTGTGTTAAGAAAGTAAAACAAACTGTTGGAAAAGTTAGGCCCTGCGTCTAAATGTTGCCAATAAACAATAAATCATTGCAAGAACAGATTTTTTTTTAAAAAGTTCCCATCTGGAAGATAAATGACAAAAGTACCTACTGCTTCTGTTTTGCTGGAATCCCAGGCCTAGTATATTCTTGATCTTAAATAAGTCCTTGTCTACATACACATTTTATATAAAGGTGTGTTTGTTTAAACCTGTACAAAACCCTGTTTTGGTTCAAGATGCTTATATAGATTTAGCTAAACTTGATTCTGTTGTGATTTAAGCTAAACCCAAATAAGTGTGTTTTCACAAACTGGTGCAATTTTAACAAAATTGGTTTTTAAATCTGTTTTAAGTTAAACTGGTGAAACTTTCTTGGGTTGAAAAAGCAGGAGTGATTATTGGGGGATTGCCATTTGTACAGTTGGTGAACATTTTTTAATTGGAGAAAAGGAAATTTTCTTTTCTCTTTTTTCTAGCTAGCTGTGTTTTCTAAGCAAAAGCAAATTCCTGGTACAGACAGACACCTTGCTTCCTGTTTCCCTGCCCTCCCACCCAGATCATCTCTCCTTTCCCCTTTCCCCAAGTAATGGAGTTACAAACTCTGCTACAGCCAGGGGTGAAGGTAATTTACAGGATTTACCGGTACTGCCGGAGTCCTGAGGAGGCATGGCCTCATCCGGAAAAGGTGTGGCCTTGACCAGAAGAGGTGGGGCCTCTCAAGGTTTAAAGGCCCTGGGGCACCGGCTGTGGCTGGGAGCCCCAGGGCCTTTAAATCAACCCAGAGCTCCCAGCTGCAGAGGTGGCTGGGAGCCCTCAGGGCTCACCGGCAAATTAAAGGTCCCGAGGTTCCAGCCACCGTGGAGCTCCGGGCTCTTTAAATCCCCATCGCAGCTCCAGCTGCGATTTAAAGGGCTCGGGGCTCCCACGGCTGCGAGGAGCTCCGAGCCCTTTAAATCCCAGCCCCAGCCCAGCCGCCGAAGCTGCAGGTGAGATTTAAAGGGCTCTGGGCTCTCCACAGCAGCAGGGAGCTCTGAACCCTTTAAATTCCGGCCTCAGCCCAGCCGCCGAAGCTGCGGGTGGGATTTAAAGAGCTCTGGGCTCTCTGCAGTGGCGGGGAGCTCTGAGCCCTTTAAATTCCGGCCCCAGCCTGGCCGCCGAAGCTGTGGATGGGATTTAAAGGGCTCAGAGCTCCCTGCCGCTGTAGGGAACCCAGAGCTCTTTTAATCCCGGCCATGGAAGCTGGTGCGGTCCGGCATGGCATACTGGCTCTTGCCAGTTCTCTGTACTGGACCAAACCGGCTTACTTTCACCTCTGGCTACAGCATTCTCTTTTTTTGAGAACCTGCAGAAGCTCTGCTATAGGGTTTTGAGGTAGGATGGAAAGGGGTGGAACAAGGCACCAGCTTCTTTGCAGGGCATTATATCCTCTGTTCAAGCCTGAACAGAAATCCTATCAGCAGGAGAATCTGTGTGTGTTTTCTGTTGCATGCACAACAAAACCACTACTCTACTAATGTTGTATGTCTCTGGTGTCGAATCCAATCCTCCCTCCTCCCCCTCAAAAAAAAAAAAAAAAAAAGGCAAAATTGACTGGGGCTCAGTTGTGGAAGTGATAGAAGTGTTCCTTCAGTTTAGAACATACACATCCTCCATTTTGTTCTGTTTTAGGACCCCAGTGCAGATACAGAGTGGAATGACATTTTGCGTAAGAAGGGCATCCTCCCTTCCAAGGAAAAGATAAAAGAGCCAGAGGAGGCGGTGGAGGAGCAGGAGCAGAAGTCTGTTGGTGAGTGATCAGGCAATAAAGCTAAAATCCTGAGCTGCTTCTGTATTAGCATGTCCAGTCACTTTAAAATATCCTAATAAAAAACAACCTTTTCTCTTGTAACTTAAGGAATACCAAGAGTAGGACTCATATGACATGTTTTGCTTGTTACAACATAGCAGAATTGGCAGAATTCATTTTTTTTTTTTTTTTACAACTTTGACAGATATTATCAATTGTTCTTAAGCAATTTTTAGATTTCTTTTATGGCTATTGCGGAGATGGGGGGTCAGACAATTATTTTGTGATGGAATCTCAATTTCTACTGTCATTAAAGTTAAAGCTTTATGAACCGTTAAAAAATAAATTATGAACATCAAATGTCAAAATATACAAAGTAAATATCCTTAAATCAACAAGTCATACATGTTTTTCCTGTTTATTTGCTAGTCCATTTGTAACAAGTCTAAATCACTGGATTTTGACGCTAATAAATTCTCAAGCAGCATTTTTCTTACTTTATCTTTAAAATTGGATTTATTATCTATTGAAAAATAGTTAATTGGTTTGTGTGTGCATATATGGTTATGACACTAAGCACCCCTTAATTCACCCCCTACATGATATTGTAATAATCTTTGTACAAAATATGCCTTGTGAGGTATCACTTGAAAACTCGACTTTAAGGCCAGAAGGGACCATCATGAACATCTAGACTGACCTGCATATTGCAGGCCAGAGAGTTTTGCCTACCCACTCCTGTAATAGACCCCTAACCACTGTTTTGTTTCTTGCATTTGTTCAGAAAGTAGATATCGTTGTTAAGTTTTGCTTCCTTTTTCATCATGTTGTGGAATTTTCATTTCAGATGGCTAAATTTGATATCTAATGTTGTATGTAATATAGTTGTAGCCATGTTGGTCCCAGGTTATTAGAGAGACAAGGTGGCTGAGGCGATGTCTTTTTTTGGGCCAGCTTCTGTTAGTGAGAGAGACAAACTTCCCAGGCACACACAGCTCTTCTTCAGGTCTGGGAAAGATACTCTGAACAGATGGAACAGATTGTTTAGCCTAAGAAGTTAGTATTTATACTAAGGGACCATTCAAGGCAGAGTGGCCCATTAACGTCTCTGCAGTCATGGACAAAAAGACGGGGCTAGTTTACAGATTGTTGTAATAAGTCATAAATCCAGTGTCTATGTTCAGTCCATGATTTTTCCTAGACACTAATTTAACTTTCCTAGACACTAATTTAAGCTCCCAGGCTCATCTTTTGAAAGTGTTGTGCAGGTTTCCTTTAAGGATAAGTATGGATAGGCCAGTTATAGAGCGATCGCTTTTGTGGAAACTGCCAACCCACAGGTGATAGGGTGTTTTTGTCTTCTATCATTTTCCTATGTGAGTTCATTTGACAGCATAGTGATTATCTGGTTTCACCCACATAGTTGCTATTGGGGCATTTAGTGGCCTGGATGAGGTACACCACATGGTGTGATAGGCATGTGTAGGATCCCTGGATCTTGAAAGATGTGCTTTGGTGAGTGATGGTCATTGTAGCAGTGGAGATATGTCTGCAGGTTTTGCATCTGTTTTGGCAGGGTTTAGTGCCGTTTTCAGTTGGTGTGTCCTTGTAGCTTGCTTCTGATGATGAGCTTGGAGAGGCAATGGGGTTGTTGGAAGGCCAGAAGAGGAGGGTCAGGAAAAATTTCTTTCAGGATGGGGTCCCCATCGAGTATGGTGTAGTTCACAGAATCATAGAAGATTAGGGTTGGAAGAGACCTCAGGAGGTCATCTAGTTTGATGATATGGGTTCCAATACAGGGTGGTAGGCTACAACGAGGGGGGTTTGTTTCTATATTGAAGCAGGTTCTCTAAGGCTATTTGGGTGGCCATGATGCAGTCTGCTTCTCTGGACTTATTATTCTGAACGACAAAGTGGGTATTCTATGAGGTGCCACAGGACTCTTTGCTGCTTTTAGTAACTTTATGATCAAGTATTTGCAGTTGCATCCCAGATATTTAAAATAGTAAATCTGTGGAGTGGAGTGCAGATAAAGTTCTACCATCCCTGTTCCAGCTCAAAGTGCTGAGTTTGAGGGTTTCTCAACTCCCTTCTCCGATCATTGTAAGTGGTCTTACTGTGTTATCTTGTTCAATAGCTTAGAAAAACAGCAGAAAATAACATGCATTTTCTCAAGAGGAAAAATGCATGATGTGGGGTTACAAACTTGCACAGATTACTCTTCCTTCTCTAGTGGAATATTGCTAATATTATATTTCTCCCATTCCAGTGAAAACATATGAAGACATGACTTTGGAGGAGCTAGAAGAAAATGAAGATGAGTTTAATGAGGAAGATGAGCAAGCTATCAAAATGTACAGGTGAAAGCAGCTTGCAGAACTGTCTAAATGAAACTGTTGGTTACCTCCTTACACGCTAATACAATGCAACTGGATTTCCATTTTCCTGAAGAGAAGAGGAGGAAGGATATGCTTAGTAAAGCCCAAGACAGAGAGCTGGAACACCTGGGGTTTGTACCCTGATCTGAAAGACTTTTTAGTATCCTTAACTAAGCCACTTGGATCTACATCTTGGGTAGCCTATTTAGGGTTCAGTTTTTCGTAGATACTCTTAACACATAACCCAAGTTGAAGTCAATGGGTGTAAAGAGCCTATGCAAATCAGATCTTGGGTTCAGCACCTAACTTATTGGAGACTTCTAAACATTTTGGCCTTAATGAAACTGAGGCAGAGAGATTATGGGTCTGAACCTCTGCCGTGTTTTTCCTTGAGCAGTCATTTATATCGATTTAGTGTGGGAGTAAAAAAACTCTGTCATTCTGACCTGGTATTATTTTGTATAGATATAAATGACTGCTCAAGGTGCAGGATAGTGGAGAGCTCGTCCCTAAGTATTTTTAAGTATTTACCTCTATCTCAGGGACTAAATATATTTTTATGCACAATATCTGAAGTTGAATATTGTGTCTTTATTCCACTATGATACAAACATTAATCAGTTTTAGACTGCTCTTATATTTAAATGCAAAACTATGTAAACTCTCCTTCACTACCCTGGTGTTTAGAGACCTTTATAATTCATCTCTGCAGACTAGGCTTCAAAACCTGTGATGCCTCTGTTATACAAGTGTATCTGTTCTCAATACTGTTTGATTTCTCTTCTCCCATCTTTCCCCTCCTTGTTGTGTAGACAGCAAAGGATAGCAGAATGGAAAGCAACTCAAATAAAGAACAAATTTGGGGAAATTCTGGAGATTTCAGGACAGGATTATGTTCAAGAAGTTACCAAAGCTGGCAAGGGTATATGGGTAATCCTGCATCTTTACAAACAAGGGTAAGTAAGCTGTTTTTAAACACTTAACATTTTCAGATGCTATTAGTCAGTGTTTCTCAAACTGGGGTTGCCGCTTGTGTAGGGAAAGCCCCTGGCGGGCCAGACCGGTTTATTTACCTGCCCCATCCGCAGGTCCGGCCGATTGCGGCTCCCACTGGCCACAGTTCACTGCTCCAGGCCAATGGGAGCTGCTATTAGTGAACAATGCTAATACCTTTAGACAAGTGAATAACTGTGTTATGGACATTAAAGAATTAATTCCAGAATTCTATCAGTTAAAATGAAGGAAAACTCTATTCTTTATGCTTATTGCTTACGACCAAAGTCTACTGAAACTTCGCTACAGAGAGCTTCAGGGGCAGACTTAATCCTTTTTAGTATAAAAGCACTTGAGGCTTATGCACTCGAGATCACCAGCTTCCTTCCCTTCCCTTTGTGGCCCATCTTCTCTTGCTGCACAAAATTTGAGTGAGCAAGGTGCTCAGTCTTACTGACGTTACAAAATAGCTTTTCAAGGAAGTTGTCACTACTTTGGAAATAAATGTGTGTATTATAGAAATGATTCTAAAAACTTGCTTGTTTGTTGTCTTTGGTGTAATTTAAATTAATCAGCTCTTCACAGCACACAATATTTTGCTTCGTCTTTTTAACAATACAAATAGAAGTTTGATTCTTTTCTTTAAAAAGCTGTTATTTCTCTCCATCTTGTGTCTACTTTTTTAGCATGCACTAGTCACAGAAATGGCATCTTGTAAACTAACTTTGTTCTATAATAGAGTGGGAAATCTTAGTTCAACTACTGTAACAAATGACTCTAATCTTATGTGTATACTGGAGTGATGGGCACTGTGGTAATATCTATACATTGTTTTATACATTTGTATTTTCATAAGTACTGTTCAATAGGTTGGTATTTCTAACTTTCTGTGTGGAAGAGTCTACTCTTGAAATTCTGTCTCTTACTTCTTCTTTTTGTCTGTTTTCTTTTAACAGAATTCCCCTCTGTACCTTAATAAATCAGCATTTGAGTGGACTTGCCAGGAAGTTCCCAGACGTCAAATTTATCAAAGCCATTTCTACAACCTGCATACCCAACTACCCTGACAGAAATCTACCTACAATTTTTACGTACTTTGAAGGAGATATCAAGGCCCAGTTTGTTGGGCCCCTGGTGTTTGGTGGCATGAACCTGACAAGAGACGGTAAGCAACTGCATCTAGTATCTTGTAAAGGAAAAGCAGAATGTCAGTAACCAGTTTAACTAATCTTCCCTGTGTTATGCTTGCACTGACCCTCAGAATGCAGGGGCTGGGAATTGGTGACAGGAGGAAAAAAGTGTAATAGAAAGGTCACATGATTATTTACATTTCTCATGTACATCTTCTGATTCAAGAGTATATTTTAAGCAGTAAAATATATACAAACTTTCTGTCATTTCTTCCCTCCAAACTCGTTTTGTATTCCCTGACCATTCTCCACTTGCTTTATAACCTGTGCTGCTTGGTTGTGTGTTCTTAGAGTTTTTCTCTCTTACCTTCCTGACCCACGGACTCTGTTTCTAAGTCACTGTGCCCCTAACTCCCAAGAGGCAAGGTTTTCCCTAGCACCATTGGGGCTGGGAGCTTGAAGATGCACTGCTCTCTCTCCCCTTTTCTCCCTGCCGCTGCATCTGTGGCAGTAGCTGGGGTCTCTCTCATCTCTCTGAAGTAGAGTCTGAATCTGAGCTCTGAGAGGAAGTGGTGTAGTCTAACATAATTCTAGGGTGGGGCACGGGCATCTACACAAGGTGCCCTGTGGGGGTGAGGATGCTACTTTTTCTCTGGGGTTCAGGGTTCAATTTAGCCCATATTCCCCTGTGGCAAATAATCTGGGCACAGGTTACCAGTGTTGCTGAATCTTTTAACATAGTTGATGCAAATGTTTGATAAGCATATCATACGCTCTGTACATGAGGTCTGACAAGGTATTTTAGCACTGAGTGTTTTATTCCTATTAATGTTGTTCTTCAAGCTTGTCTGAAAAAGCATTTCTTTGAAAGTGGAGGGAAGGGAAACAATATTCTTCTTAAGTGGCCTATCAAGCTGAAGGATGTCAGCTGTAAAATGATACTTCCTGCATGTTGGAAACTGAATGAAACCCTTTAGCCTGATTTAATAGGGGATTTTATTGTAATTAAAATGATATTATTAAATTTCCCAATGGTTCTGTCCAGTTTAAATAAATTTGAGAGTGCCGTAGAAGTACACCACCAATAAATGGCATTTCAAGTGCTGTATTTAACTATATCACTTAGCTCTTTCACAATAGCATGCAAATAGACTTCACTAATCAAAGTCATGGTTTAACTAAAACCCTGGTCTTTTCACATGATCTGTGTAGTACTTGACAGTAAGTGTTCCTGGCTTTTCAGTGGAAAATTCGCTAATGAGAGCATTGTTTTGGGAACAACTACATCTAAATGTAGAGATTGGCTAATTATACATCAAAGTGAGAAATAATTAAAGGTTCTATTATTATCAGTTCTCCATTTCTAAGAGCATAAGAATGGCCATACTGGGTCAGTCCAGTGGTCCATCTAGCCCAGTGTCCTGTCTTTCAACTTTAGCCAGTGCCAAGTGCTTCAGAGGGATTGAACAGAACAGGGCAATTTATCAAGGTATCCATCCCCTGTCTTCCAGTCCCAGCTTCTGACAGTCAGAGGCTTAGGGACCCCCAAAGCACACATCCCTTCATTTAAAGTAATTGGCATTGACAGTAATTGATTTTCAGGTTCCTGGGGGATAAGTGTAATACCGCCTCAGGTTAGTCATCACATGTGGTTCACCTCTGCGCTCTTTGAATTCTTTTTCTTTTGGTCTATGAAACTGTGATTCATCTGTGATTGAGGAGAATGTGAGGTTATATTCATTTCTTTTTGTCTAACAGAATTAGATTTTAATGATTGGATTGCCAGCAGGAGTAGGAGAGAGGCTTCTGCTGAATGTGTGGTATTGACTTTCTTCCACTTTGAGGATGAAATCCAATTTGAGCATATATAATGATAGGCCTGCTGTCAGGAGGGAGATCCTTCTCTTGTAAAGGAACTAATCAGTGCAAGGGGTGCGGGTAGTGGATGAATTGTATTTTTAAAGTTTCCCTGTAAAAATATCTAATTCAGATGTGCAAATGGAATTGTTGCAATTTTTCCTTCTGTTAAGTAATCTATTCTTTGTCTCTTCCTACCGCTTAGTCATTATATAATTCAAGAAACTTTTATCCTCTCGCAGTGTTTTCAACAGCTGGAGTGCACCACTGATTAGTTTGTATCATACATGCTTTAAAATTCACAAGACAGTCTGCAAACACAGTGTGTAAAATGTTGTATGTTTCATATAGTAAAGGTTTTGTATGCTACAGAAAAGAGAAGGCTGAGCCTGAACAAGCATACGCTGTTCCTCCAACCTCATGGGGCACTCTTTTCTCTTAATTCCATGTAGAACTGGAGTGGAAGATTTCAGAGTCGGGTGCCATCAAAACGGATCTAGAGGAAAACCCCAGGAAACAGATCCAGGACCAGTTGATATCCTCAGTCAGGAGCTCTGTTCCAACAAGGAGGGACAGCGACTCTGAAGATGATTAATTCCTATACCAGTGTGTAAGATTGATACAGTACATTTTCAGCCAAAGCTCATATCCAGTACACTGGACGAAACCCAGCTGTGACACCTTAATCTTTCCACTGAGGGCTCTGAATTATGGAAGAATAGATTTTCAAGATAGCAGTCTAATTAGCAATTTCAAGCTTTTTTATCTACTACAACTTTGTTTAAAATCCAGAACAGTTTGAAAGACTTTTATAAATGGAGACGCAGTAAATATTACCCCGCGTTTTGAAAAATAGTTATAGTAGGAAGAGTGATCCTTTTTCATCTTTTTTTGGTATATCTTTGTGACAGAGAGAGGCTTACAAGTTTAAGTACCAAATGGTCTGGTACATAATGTATTGATTTTAAGTAACTTATATTCATGTAAATAAATTACACATATCTAAGTTACAATGTACCATTTATTGCAACACTGCAGTAAGTTCGGGCTTCAGAGTCCTTTTGTTAGCCTGTTGTTTATCACGACCTCTATTCTGGGCATTGAGAAGGGCAAGCTTTCCCCAAGGACAGTCTCTGACCTGTAGAATACTCAGTTGACTAAGGCTATAACTTTATCAAATTAGTGTAGCTACTAAACTGGTGCCTCTCATTCACAATGGAAGTGATGTTAGGAGTTGCCATTTATTTTTTTTATATTAAAGCAAAAACTTTGCATTCCAGCGTCTGCTACAAATACTGCGTGTTAAAATATGAAGCCCTTGGAGGAGGAAAGAAAAAGTTAAAATGCCATCCTAATTATAGATATTTTGAAACTAAAGAAAGCTGCATGGCTGTTTCAGATTGGGCTTGCTGTCCACCTACACTTCTCATTTGGCTACATGTGTATGCTAATAAGCGGCACATGATTGTGCTAACAAGCTGACCCAAAGACCTTTTGTTATGTCGCTGATGGATTCTGTGGGAGTATAAAATTTAGCATTTAATAAGTATAAATCCTTTTGCTTTGCATTGCATTGAGATTAACCTCCAGAAGCTTTCATCTTGGCTTCTTCAGCTTGACCCCTCTATCTGAATCAGTGGAACGTATTTTAGTTCTGCTATTTCAAATAAATTACATATTAGATTGTAAGATCTTATTGCAGGGACTGTCTTCCTGTGGGGTTGAATAGTGTCTAATTCAAGGGGACTCTGATCTTTTGGTGCTCCTGCAATACAAATAAAGAACAAAGATATAAAGTTGCTCTTGGCCTCAATATTAGCTGTGCATTGTTGGGTATGGCCCCCTTCTTGTATTATGAAAGGGTCCTGATTTACTTGTTTAAAATTCCAACATTATCAGTTTTCAGAGTGATCTGATTGAACATAAAAACTCAGTTGTAGATTAAGCTTGTCTGTGCAAACAAACTTCTGTTAACATAAACACTGAAATACTTCTCTTTGTATCAGATTATTTGAGACCTGTCTGTGTACTTGACTGTTTTGTCTTTGCATATCTGGAGCAATTCTTCTTACACCTTGTACTACAGCAGAGACATGATCTGTATGTTGGAGAGAGATTCTTCCAGTGTGTATTGAAGAGTCTTTGATGCATAAGTATAAATGCTGATTGTGCATCGTATTTGAAAAGTGGGGTGGGAGGGTTTTATAAATGTCCATCTGAAGTAATAAAACAGCAGTATACACAGCATCCCCTGTAGACTATCCAATGTGTGTCCTATACTCAACTAGTCAATTCTCCTTTTTCCTCCATCCCACGCAGTTAAAAAAGTAGACCCAGAAATTAAACATTCTTGGTTACTTCCTCAGCCTTGCACAAAACACTTAAACTTGCTATTGGCTTTTAAACTGAATGTGTTTTTAAAGCAAACACACCTTTTCCACACTGAAGAACTGTTGGGAGCTCAAAAGCTTCTCTCTTTCACCAACTGAAAGTGGTCCAATATAAAGTATTATCTCACTTACTTTGTCTCTTTAAAAGAAACAGTTATTCTTATATTCATATCTGACAAAGTTCAACCCATCTGTAAGAGATACTGCTTCTCACTTAGTAGAGATAGTGTATTTGATTGTTCCTAAATCTTTGCACCTACAAAACAGAGGCCCAGTGTGGTTTTATATTAGGAAATAATCACTGATATTTTACAATAAACCGCTCACTTGGTCAGTGGGACCAGACTGCTCAGTGGTGTAATCCTGCTACAAAATAAGCCTACAGTGTGAAGGAAGTTTGAAGTCTAACCAAGTATTAAAAGGTAGTGTGGACTTACCACAGGACTGGCAGCAAGAAATTGCTGTGCTCCAAGTCCAAGTCTGACAAAGACTCTGAGGGCTGGTCTACACTACGGGGTAAAATCGATTTTAGATACGCAATTTCAGCTACGTGAATAACGTAGCTGAAGTCGAATATCTAAAATCGATTTACTCACCCGTCCTCACCGCGCGGGATCGATGTCCGCGGCTCGCCATGTCGATTCCGGAACTCCGTTGGGTTTGGTGGAGTTCCGGAATCGATATAAGTGCGCTCAGGGATCGATATATCCCGTCTAGATTAGACGCGATATATCGATCCCCGAGCAATCGATTTTAACGCGCCATTACGGCGCGTAGTCTAGACGTGGCCTGATCTCCTTTAACTTATGCACACATATAGCCAATAAACAGGAGCACTTATTTCTGGCTCAGGGTGATCCTTCCAGTTCTTAAATGTACATCAATAAACAGTGCCAAACTCAGCAGGGGCTCGCTGGGAAGGAATGGGGCGAAGGATCCACTGTTACATAATCCCCTCTGGTTTTTACTCCCTATGAAGTGAAGGTAGGAGGACCTAGAGCAGGCTTTCTTCCTCCTCCCTTAATGCCACAAAGTGCTAGTTTCTGCACTACCCCTATGTGTATTCGATGTCATCATTATTGATGATTTCCTCTAACCCTCATCATTTCAACACTACCAGCCCAGGGCAGGGGAGTGTTTCTTATTTTGCATTTTAGTAGATGCCACTGAAATATGGAATAGTGTTGTGGGAAGAATGAAGATGAAAAGTTGGTTTTGTCCTTTTTCCGTGAGGTGCTTAATTTATTGATGCTTTGGGAGAAAACTTAGAGGATGCAATATAGAAGGAGGCAGATGTGAGAATAAAAAATGATAGGCTGCTTTGTCATGGAGTTGAGACCCATGTGGAGTGCAATTTTAAGTGTTCTCTGTGCTTCTTGGCACAGAGGTAAGTGTGAGAACTGTTTCTTATAAGCTTATACTTGTTCCCTTTCTTGCCAATCGTTGTCCAGCTCGGAGCCTTAGCAGAAATTAAATCTCTGCAGGATGTGGATAATGAGCTCAGTTAATCTGTCAGCAGCGTTGGATCAATGATCACGTCATGTCTCCTCGGAACAGCTACATTTTAGAGCATTAAGGGGGAAGTTAGATGAACAAATCCTGTTAACTGTTCTGATATTTGTAGGGGTAACTACTCCATGCACTGCTATGGAAATCTCCCTAACTGACCAGATACAAAGGCACTTCCATCAGGTGAACAGATTTTAACTATGGCATTCAGCAGGATGAAGGGCAAAAGACAACCATAGGAGTAACTTTTAACTCTAAAGTGTGTGTGTTCACATAGCTGTAACGTGTCATTAATAGATACCTGCCATATATATTTATTTATTAAGTGAATTGATGATTTATAAAAAGTACCTTTTAGTTCCAGTACTGTTAACTGAAGTCACCTCTCCCCAGTATAGGAATAGCCTATGCAGTGCATGCTTTTCCATAGAGCTTCTGCCAAGGTTTATTGTCCTATTCTGGATGGATCATACGTCTGATTCTCCATTACCCATGCACCAGTGTAGAATGGGTGTAAAACTACCAGATTAGAATAGTACCATTTTCCAATCATTTTGCACTGGAGTAAATAACTATACAAGGTTCAGGGTAATGAGAATAAGGCCCCAGTCCACCAAGCCCTTAGGCCTGTGAGTAATCCAATGGCAGTCAGTGAGACTACGCGCATGCATGAGTGTTTGCAGGACTGGGACCTAAGAGCATTCCAGAAGTAGAAATACCTTAAATAGCCTGAGATGTGATGTAACTGTTACTACTAGTATCAGAGGGGTATCCTTGTTAGTCTGGATCTGTACAAGCAGCAAAGAGTCCTGTGGCATCTTATACTAACAGACGTATTGGAGCATGTTACTACTAGTGAATTTTTAAGTGATTTTTGAACTTGCTAATTTTATCTCCCTGGTATTTCACTGGAAATTGGGCTGGGGTGGGGAGGCGCAATTGTTTGTTTTCTTTGCCCACAAAACTTTTCTTTTTCAGTGAATTAATAATTTACCACCCTACTTGCCTGTCCACTTCTCAGGAGAGTGCCCTAACCACTGGGCTATGGGATAATCTGAGGTGGGTCTCTCCTAGTGAAGACGTTCCACTTTGTATAACTGATTGAAGAGTCATTGGAGCAGGGGAACCGGAGTATGGGTCTCCCACTTGGGTGCTCAAGCCACCAGCTGACAGAGTCATTCTCATGGTCCATTTCTGGCACAATGACTAAGCATTTATCCAAGACAGAACAGCTTCAACAGGAGAAATTGAAAGAGCAGCACCTCAGAATAGTTTATAGCCCAGTGCATAGAGCACCCTCCTCCCACCTTTCTCCCCATCTAGCAGAGGAGGTGTGGTAAACATCTGTCTCAAATCTGGACTTAGCGTTCAAAATCTGAGTGTTTACTGTGAACCTCCCCCAAGCTTATACCCAGCTTGGATCTGATATCGCTGCCACCAACCAGGATTTT
>NC_133769.1:251934174-251956841 GCF_003597395.2 Chelonoidis abingdonii
GAGCATTGGGCTTTTTCCTCCCCCCCACCCAAGCCTGTCACCGAGCGTAACAGAGCTCTGGCCACGAAAATTCTTCCCCGTTTTGCCTCCACTAGGAAAGGAAACATTCCAGATTTTGAAAGAGAAAACTTTATATAAAAGAACAGAGATATACCCAAAACAATAATACTGCATTAAGAGATCAATACAGGCTCTTGCTTATAAGAAAATATGAATAAACAGTCTGATTTAAAAGATAGCCCAATTAAACCAGTCCAGCAAATCAACACCCATGTAAATACAAATCAAAGCACATCACAGCCGATTACTTTGGTCCTTTCGTACTCACACTTTATAGTAGAATATTTGAAAGAAGATGGAGTTAGAAGAAAAGCTTGTTTACTCACAGTTGAGGAAAACAAAAAAGACCCCCGAGTTTTGAGTTCCCTCCCAGACTTTAAAAAAAATCCAGGTCTCTGATTGGTCCTCTGGTCAGGTGTTTGGTTCCCCCTTTGTTCACCTTTACAGGTAAAAGAAAATTAACCCTTACCTATCTACTTATAACAGGAGGGGATTACTGTTGGGCTAAAAGTTGAGGGAGGCGGCTCCTCCTTCAAACATGTTGTCAGGGGCCTGATCTGCGAGTTGTGCTGAGAACACACCTACTGAATCAAGCTCCGGCAAGTGAGATAGGCCAGGCAATACCTATCTTCCCCTGGTTGGAGGATCCAACCGGGGCATAGGCATGAAATAACAGTCCAAGTACTTGGTGCAGGTGCCCAGAGGCAGAGACTTAAGTGTCATGGGGATTTTTAGGGTGGAAATTTAGGCACTGAGGGATTTTAGATACCTACAGGATTAGACTGCAGCTGAGCAATTGTTTTGAGGATCTCGGTGGCGCCTACAGCTTGTTGGTTTTAGGCGGCTAATGTGGGGAGTTAAGTGCCTAAGTTCTTTTTGCGGATCTGGGCCTCAGTTTCCTCAACCTGGTCCAGTCTGAACCTTGCTGGAACTTCAGCTGGGGGGAGGGTAGAGGGAAAAGAACTGCCGCAGACAGGGAGTGGAGGGCGTGAGCAGCAGGTAGTGGCTGATGAGAGGGGGAAGATAATGTAAGATGGTATTAGTACTGCTGTTCCTTTTTGACCCGAGCAGCTAGGTAACGTTTGGGGCCCTCAGACTGTTCCAGCTGGAAGAAAAGGTTGACAAGGCAGGCTGGTATTTTCTTTGATGCATTTTTTTTTTTAAATGCAGGGAATGTACAAAATCCTGATCACCAAATGTAGGAGAAACCAAAAATGGGGGGGATTCCTCTTTGGTTATGGCCTAGGCCCCTAAGCCTCTTCAGCCAGCACCGCAGACCAAAAAGCTCTCTGAGGTTTCTCCTACTATCTTACTGTGCTCACAGAATCCTGCTTGGATTTCCTCAGGCTGCCTTGTCTTTCTCTGGTTCTGTGTTCTGCCTTCCCTCACACAAACACACTTCCCAAAAACAATAATCAGTGAGAGCCCCTCTACCCACACACATTCCAGAACTTCTGGGTGGGGTTACAAAACTTTTGTCTTAGGTGGGAGCTTGGTGATTAATTTATCCTTACAAGTATGTTAATTGAAGAGTGCATTCATACCCTTCACTCTTAGTGAGGTTTTAAGTCAACCCCTTATAAGGTTTCACCCAATTCATAACAAATCTGAGAGAGATCGATAGGAGTTGCAACTGGAGTAAAGGGGGTCTTTCAGCACTAAAATCTTGGGAGAGAGTCCACTCTAGTTTTTGCACTTTGCCCTCCTGTTTATCTTTACCTTACCTGCCCTTGGCCAATTTTTAAACCATACTGATACTTACGTCCTCTCTTTTTAAAAAAAATCCAGAAATCCCTTCTAGCTGAAGAAAACAGTCTGACTTATGTTGTAGCAAAGACAGCAGTCCGTGTGTACAAGCTGTACTCGTCTTGGCTGCAACAGCTGACACTGGCTATTTTCTTCAGCAGAGCACTTACTGCCAGCCTGAATATTAAATTAGGTTGAAATAGGGAATGATCTAAAGCAAGCCTTAAGGGGAAGAGAGGGGACTTTACCTGATTTCATAATGTCTGTCCAACAATAATAGGGGACTAGGCCAATTTTAGCAAATTAGTGATAAAAACACTAGTTGCCCTATTGGAAAAGGAAGACAAGGCCAGTTGCACAAAGGCACTTATGTGTGTAAGTCTCCGTTTGGGCTCCACTGTGATCCCCAAAAGTCCCAGTGGACCTCGTGCAGGCACTTAACATTCAATGTCAGTTTTCAGGGTCAAAGTTCCCATGGGGCCCGATTTGCTGCCTCTGGGCATGCGAGCTGCTACCCCACTGTCCGCATCTGGATGCCTATCTCCCACGTAAGCCCCAGCATGATCCACCCACCAGAGGAACGTAGACATTCCTCCACCTAATTTATGTTACTCATTCCTGTCATCAGCATCTCCCATTGGCCAGCTTAGGTGGCCCCCTGCCTGGTATGCTGGCTTTTGTGGATGGCATTCTAAGGAGCCTGTCTCTCCCCATTCATTGTAAAGGGAGCCTGGGCACCTAAGTCAGGCTTTGTGGACCCTATTGTTGTTCCAGTGACTTTTTTGGGCACTTAAAGATTAGGCATTGCAATGCTCATTGTCGCAATGCCTAAGTCCTTTTGTGGATCTGGGGCTTGAGCCCTTATCAGTGGGACTAGCTTCAAGACCCAGAAGCGCAGCATTATTTTCTTCCTACCGCCCATGACTCCCTATGCCCTTGTGGGGCAAGGGGGAGAGACTCCTTACCCCCTTTCCAGAGAGGACAATAAGGTGCCAAGGGACTAGAGCTCTTGAAAGATGTCTGCTAGCTCTGCCTCCCCTGCTCGTTAGATTCCATGCACCCTGCAGTCCTGTAGACACGTGGAGCTAGGAGCAGCACAGGGAAGTGAGTATTGTGAATAGGGAGGGATGGGCCGGGGCGGGGGAGGAACAGCAAGTGTGTGGCTGGGGGAGATCATGAGGAAGCAGAAGTGAGCTGAGGGTAGGTTAGAATAAAACAAGATCAAAACTGCAGGGCAGGAGACGAGACTGGAGATGCTGAAGGAGAGAGAATAAATTCTTCCTACTTCGTTTTCTTCGCCAACAATCTCTCCATGCCTTTCTTTGTCTAAACTATTGACCCATTGTTCCCATTTCACATGTCACAGGTCCAGGCAACTGCACTTGTATTTTCCCAGCCAGAGCACTCAGTCTCAGGCTTCCAGCTCCCCAACTGTTGCCTCTCTTGGGTGGAGCCACGCATGTCTCTCTCTCCTCTGATCAGGGTATTTCCAAGCTGCACAGTTCCGTGCCTTCACTGTGTATTTCCCGTCACAGACAGATTGCCCAAGCACACCTGCTTGCTTGCTTTTTAGAGACTAACAGGTGTAATTGCTACAAATGTAAGTTACCTACGCAGCACTTCTTATGCAAGTCTCCTTTATTCCTATGGTAAAGAGCAAACAGAGAAAATGCATTAAAAGCAATTAAAGAACCTACATGCAGGCTAATACACTTACTAGGGTCACCCCAATCCTAACGCCCCACCCAAGGGGATTCCTTGGTGGTCACAAGTTCATTACTGCTCCAGTTCAGAATAAACACCCAGGCTTACAAGGCCTCAGTAGGCCCAGTTCTTCCAACCGTTAGTACCCTACGGTTTGGGGCCCTCCGTTTACCATCTGTTTGCTGGATCAGGAAGAATGCCCTGAATCAGTTTAAAACCAGGCTATTTCTAAAAACACGAAACACCTTTCTATCAGAGAGGTAGCTGTGTTAATTTGTATCCACAAAAACAACGAGGAGTCCGGTGGTGCCTTTTAAAATAATTATCCTCATCATCATAAAACACATTGCAAGAAAAAATGAAGGGAGCTTAGATGTTTTCATTGTTTAAGGACCAGGAACAAACTTAGGAGGCCTTTTCCAATCATAGGGGTTTTAACTTTGGTCTTTAAAGATTCAGACTCTGCTTGGAGCATTTCAGACAACCAGGGGAGCTAATGAGGTAAATAGAGGTAATTTAAATATTATGAAGGATCTTCTCTGTAGAACAGGGGTAGGCAACCTATGGCACGGGTGCCGAAGGCAGCACACAAGCTGGTTTTCAGTGGCACTCACACTGCCCAGGTCCTGGCCACCAGTCCGGTGGGCTCTGCATTTTAATTTAATTTTAAATGAAGCTTCTTAAACATTTTAAAAACCTTATTTACTTTGCATACAATAATAGTTTAGTTATAGATTATAGACTTATAGACAGAAACCTTCTAAAAATGTTAAAATGTATTACTGGCACGCGACACTTTAAATCGGGGTGAATAAATGAAGACTTGGCACAGCACTTCTGAAAGGTTGCCAACCCCTGCTGTAGAAGTTAGAATATGCCAGATATAGAGTAAACTACAGGTTCCCACAAGATGGCACTGTTCTCCATGGAAAGGTACCATCACGACTTCCTTGGACATAATCCTGCAGTCACAGTGCTTATTCCAATGGAATATCAGTGCTATTACTTATGATAGTAAGCACTGTTTCCAGTAGTACGTGTTTATAGATTGGGCCCATGGAGAGTATATACCCTCATGCTAGTAGGCAAGGATTGATGTAGGGAGTGCTAAAATATACCCCACTGCATATATATGAGATCATATCCCATAGGTTTTTAACAGTTTTAGTTGTACCAAATATTAGTGCATGATATTTTTATATTCAGCACAGTCATGGTCCCTGCATTCTGATTTAACTGATAAAAGGTAAGTTAATGTCTGTCATATATATATATATGCTTTCAGTGCATCATAATTTCCTTTTGAGCTGCTCCAAATGATAGAAAAAACATTGGACATGTTGACGTTTACTGCAAAAAATATATTAAGCTGCCTAACCAAAAAAAAAGTCTGAACACTTTTACAGTACACCAATGTATGTTGAAAATCATGTCTTTTGGCATTAATATTCTAAGGAGGAACAGATAAATTGCTTATAAGTCAAGAATAATTGTCTATATGCATTTCTAATGCATGCATCACTGTAGTATTTAGACACCATGTACATACATAGATTTCACATCTAGTTCAGTCTTCAAAAGGGATCTAGGTAAATTTCCTGCAGAGCTTTAGGCACAGGCTGAACTTGATGCACTAGTAGTCCCATTGACTCTCAGTGTGTGAAGAAAGCACATGCCCAAGTCCTTTCAAGTTCTACGCTATAAACTCTGCCCATCTGGTTATAGCTACTGTCTAGGGTCAGATCATTTTCAAGGCTTAATTTCCAAGGAGAATTTCCCTGGGCAATTTGCCCCATTCTGTTTTCTACTGAAGACAGGCCTACACATAGGGCCCTGCAACATGTCCTATAAGTGGCAAGACACAGATTCATCCTGATTTTAGGAGGTAGTTAGCACTATTTGTTAGGGGCAATGGTGTGATAAACCTAGTCCAAGAAAGACTATCCAAAGTAAGAAGCCTCTGGCCCCTTTCTGAGGGTTAGTGTGTGTCCATCCTGTTAATAAAAACAACAAGTAACGAATAAAAACACAGACAGGCATTGCTGTGC
Source organism: Chelonoidis abingdonii (assembly GCF_003597395.2). Classification (NCBI taxonomy): domain Eukaryota; kingdom Metazoa; phylum Chordata; order Testudines; family Testudinidae; genus Chelonoidis; species Chelonoidis abingdonii. The sequence goes on from NC_133769.1 coordinate 251,939,733, forward strand.
CTAAACATGGAAAAAGCACTTCTCAAAATAAAATAAAAAATGTGCCAAAATAATCCCCCCAAATGGTCAAACATAAGTATGACTTGATCAAATCAGAATTCCACAATATTTTGTAATGGAAAATGCTTGGTTTCCTAATTTGCCCCTTCTCTCCTTCTCCTGCTTTGCACTTCCTCCTGGTTTCTCAAGATTCACAGAAGAGGCAGAGGAGTTATTACTCCCCACACACATCCTGAATTTGCTGCTCTGCTATGTCTTTTACTCAGTATTAAGATACAAGTGGATTTTGTAAGTTAAGCTGTAAAAAACATTTTGGCCTTCAACATTCTGCAGAAGACGATACGTTTGATGAATGGAAGGCCACATGAAACAAACTGGCAAAAATCTTAACTGTGTCCCTAATATTCTTTTAATAATAAAATAATAATAATTAATAAATAAAATAATAATTAGAACTGTTCATAGAGCTTTCATCTTCAAAGTGCTATACAAACATTAAATAAGCAATCCTCACAACTACCCAGGTGAAGTAAGAAAGCAGCATCACCAGTAACAATGGACATGAGCTGTGGAGTTTGGATCTGAATTCATTTTACAGAGAGGCCTAAGTCATACAATTTAAATGGATCTGAACTTCCTCCAAATATAGGTGGGCTTGGATCAGGAGTTCCATTTCAGGCGCAATTGTAACTATTGTCCTTATTTTATAGGGGGGAACTGAGGCAGCTAGGTTAAATTACTTGGCCCAAGGCTACAGGAGAAATCAGTATTAAATCCTAATCCAATCTAATTCTAAGAATCTCGTTTCATGCTCTTGTACTCAGATCACTTTAAAAAAAAAGCCAACCTCTCTCATGAGAAAAAGAAATCCCTAGCAATGTTATTTTCCAGGCTGATGACACATGCAGACAGTAATGAATATTGAACACAGAGACTAGTTTATATTGAGCAAAAAAATATAAGAAGTTCACTGTATCCAGAACATGCTATTCTGACAAAATGCTGTGTGGCGTCAATGCAGTGTTAGTGGTTCTCTTTGTATCATCTTGTTCAGCCTAATCTGTGATGGATTCAATTTTTCTTTTTTTTACCATGGCAACCTCACTATGGTGATTTCAGGGCTCGGAAGCTTTGTATTTATCTTGACCAACGTGAAGAAGTAGAAACCTCATTAACTGAGGTAGGTGGATAGGTAGCATATGGAACATACAACACTTGAGACAGAATTTCCCTTCCCAGGGCTCCTAGGTCATTCATATTATATTCACTAGCTGCAAGTTTTCCTTTGGAAATACTGAACTGCTAACTGCTCTCCCTGTCCTCGGGGAGGGAAAATCCAGACAGATGGCTTCAGAGAAACCTTGCCTCTCTAGGGCAAGATGTCCTCCTGGAACAATAATTAACGCTGGTGGAATTTTTGAAGTGAAACTTGGAAAGAATTCAGTATCACCAGAGGGCATTAACACAGAAGCTTGGCAGAGGACAGAGAAAGATAGAGAGGAGAAAAGAAGCAGAAAAACACCCAGATATCACAAAACAGTGATCCTATTAAAATAACATTGATGTATATTACTGCTTTTTGCTCTCACCTCTCCCTACCTTACAGAGATTTGAGTTGAAGAATGAGAGCTGTTATCCAGACAAAACCCAATAACAATCCGCATCCAGGGTGAAATTTACACATAGTGCTGAGAGACAAGCACAAAGCCCTTGTTTTATGCAAAACTGCATTGGGGCTTTGTCAGGTATCTGTCAGCCGAGCGGCTGAATGGGGGTGGTGGCACCCCGCTCCTTGCTGCGGAAAGCGTCAGTGCCCTAGCACAACATAATCTGGTGTGTAAGGCCACAGTGGAGGCAGGCTCGGGGATGGGCCACAGAACAATGTCAGTTGGCCCTGGACCCTATGCACCAGACACAGAGGAGCTGCAGCCCTTATTCCAGCCCACAGTATGGAACAGGGACTGCAGTACAGCTGCAGACTGGCCCCAGGTATTGGCCCTGCATTAGAGGGATGGATTCCACCTTCCCAACCACCTGCGCAGAGTCTGAGTGCTCATGCTTTATGTGAGTGGAGTAGATTTCTTAGCTGCTGCCCAGCCCTGTCCAGGTAGATACACACTTTCCATCTCTGATGGTTACAAGTAAAAGCCAGCACATACTCAGGCACCTTTGTCTGAGTCATATGCACAAGCATATTCTCCCTCAGAGGCTCATGCTGTCATGGTATCTTTCCCCAGTCTGAACCTTAGAGTCCAAAAAATTGGGGTACCATCATGAATTCTTCTAAGTTTAATTACCAGCTTAGATCTGATAAGCTGCCACCAATCAGGACTTGGAGTGCCTGATAAACTCTGGTCTCCCCAAAACCTTCCCTGGGGACCCCCAAGACCCAGACCCCCTGGATCTTAATACAAGGAAAGTAAACTCTTTCCCTCACTAGTGCCTCTCCTAGGCTTTCCCTCCCTGGGTTACCCTGGAAGATCACTGGGATTCAACTCCTTGAATCTTAAAACAGGGAGGAATGTCCCTTCCCCCCTCCTGCCTTCCCCTCACCAGAGGCAATACAGATCAAGCTCCATGAATCTAAAACACAGAGGAAATTCATCTTCACTCCCCACTTCTCTCTCTCACAAAGTCCTGGTGAGTACAGAATACATCACCTTAACCAGAGGGAAAAATCAATTAGGTATTCTAAAAGAACAGCTTTTAATAAAAGAAAGAAGAATAGAGATAATCACTGTAAATTCAAGATGGAATATTACAGGGTCTTTCAGCTTATAGAAACTGGAGAAAAAGCCTCCTCCAGCAGAAATACAATTTAAAATACTTCCAGCCAAATACACATTAAAACTTTACCAGCCAGATACACATTTGCAAATAAAAAAAACCAATTAAAAAGACTGAACTGCCTTTCTACTTGCACTTAACTACTTGAATAGAAAATTAGAGCCTGTAGTACGTCCGGTCACTCTCAGATCCCAGAGAGAACATAGACAAAGAAAAGAACACACAAACAAAGACTTCCCTCCACCAAAATTTTAAAGTATCTTGTCTCCTGATTAGTTCTCTGGTCAAGTGTTGCAGGTCACTGTTTGTTAACACTTTACAGGTGAAAGAGACATTAACCCTTAGCTATCTGTTTATGACACATGCATACAATCATCAGTGGCATTCATGAGAGTCATGCATATGCACTGAGGAAGGGCTTTGTCCAAAAAAAATCCTTTTTGAAAAATTAACTATAACTATGGTATACCGCAGTGGTCTCCAACCCTTTTTGTCTGGTGGGCGCCAGACAATGCGCCATGGAGGACTGTGGCGGCGGACGAGCATCCACCGAAATTCTGCCAACAAGCGGCAACGTCAATAGGCGTTGCTGCCAAAAAGCCACCGACAAGCATCATCATCCAGAGGCGTCGCCACTGAAATACCGCCAAAAATCAGTCGCATTTCGGCAGATGCTAGTCCCCTGGCCAGTATGTGGGCGCACTTAGATACCCCGGCGGGTGACATGGTGCCCGCAGGCACTGTGTTGGGGAACCGTGGTATACAGCATAGGCATAGATCAGCACTCACATCACACTCCCTGTCAGTACCCAGCCTGGGCCAGGGGAGCTAATGATCCAACCAGCGGACAAAATTCGGTGATTAAAATCCTGGTCACGTGCCACCTGAGGCACATTGTGCACACACTAAGAAGAAGATTAAACACCTGTGTCCCAGAACTACACAGACCCTTCTTACACACTTGGGAACAGTGAGATTCAACGCTAAAGGTTGTTCGCTGTCCAAGGTTGCTAGGAAATTGAAAGAACTTTACCATATTATCAATTAAGTAATCTTACTTTTTAAGCACAAGATAGGATATTCTCACAGAAGCTGTTCTGCCCTTACATTCCAGCAAATATCAATTGATGGAGGAGCATCTGATATCCATGCACAACATTAGGTATGCATTCCTTTCTTAGGCACATTAAAAATGAAAACACTTTGTAGTCTATAGGTTTTATACTCTCCATCTTCTTTAATAAGAAAAACGTCAGGTACAGGATCAAAGGAATATTACAATACTTTTCAAAGGAGAACAGATTCTCTCTCATCTATGGAGAACACTAAAAGTAGTCCAAGAACAGTATAGACACCATCTTAGACTTTTGAACAAATATTCAAAGAAATGTTAAGGTGTCCATTATGAATTTGTAGAGTAAAAGAATTCACTGGGGGAAATAAAAAGTTATTGTCAATACTAGCTGCTGAAAAGTTTGAAATATACCTTTTATTAATGCCCATTCTCATCACTTTCATGAATCACCCAAATCTCTTTGTCAAACACTGTAGGACACATTAGGCACATTTGCTTTAAAATATTTTGAGGTGGCATAAAAACGCAAAATAAAATTTAAAGAAAATATGCTTATGGGCTTTCAGTATTGGTGATCAATTGGGGCTTAAAGCCACTGGTCGACATGGGGATATTTGGAGCAACTCCCCCCAGCTCCGACCCTAGCACAAGGAGGGACATGCCCTGTATTCTCCCTGTGCCTCGGAGGGTCATAGGAGGGAGTAAGATCTGACACTCAGGGCAATGCAGCGACTGCAAAGACTACTGGCCACTGCACCAAGGCACATAGTGGCAAGCATGTTACCCTTACACACACTTTCAGTGGCAAGCTACCAACCTGCCCTTTATATCAGTGGCATTACTCTGCCAAAGCAGATTGCATGCCAGCTGAGATCAAGAATTTACACATTGCACAGGACTCAGTGAAATAATAGACATTAGTAAAACAACTAAGAGCCATTGATGAGACTCCATGAACTTATCTAATTCTTTTTTCAATCGAGTTATGCACGTGACCTTCGCAACATATCCTGACAATGCTACATGTTCACTATGCATTGTATGAAGTACTACTTCGTTATATTTGTTTTAAACCTGCTGCTTAGTAATTTCATTGGGTGACCCCTGATTCTTGTGTTATGTGAAGGGATAAATAACATATCCCTATTCACATTCTCCACACCATCCACGATTGTATAGACCTTTATCATATCTCCCCTTTATTATCTCTTTTCTGAGATGAACAGTCCTAGGCTTTTTAATCTCGCCTCATCTGGCAGCTGTTCTATACCCCAAAGAATTTTTGATGCCCTTCTCTGTACCTTATCCATTTCTTATATTTTTGAGATGGGGCAACCAGAACTGCATGCAGGATTCAAGGGATGGGCATACCATAGATTTATACAGTGGAATTATAATGCTTATCCATCCCTTTTCTAGTGGTTCCTAACATTGTTAGCTTTTTTAACTGTTGCTCCGCATTGAGCTGATGTTTTCAGAGAACTATCCACAATGACTCCAAGATCTTTCTTGAGTGCTAACAGCCAATGTGGACCCCATCATTCTGTATGTATAGCTGGGATTATGTTTTCCAGTGTGCACTACTTTGCATTTATCAACATTGAATATCATTGGTCTTTTTGCTGCCAAGTCATCCTGTTTAGTAAGAGCCCTTTTTAACTCTTCATAGTCAGCTTTGGACTTAACTATCTTTTGTATCATCTGCAGACTTTTCCCCCTCACTATTTACCCCTTATCCAGATAATTTATGAATATGCTTAACAGTGCTGGTCCCAGTACAGATCCTTTGGGGACCCTGCTATTTACCTCTTTCCACTGTGAAAACAGGCCATTTATTTCTACCCTTTGTTTCCTATTTTTAACCAGTTACTGATTCATGAGGACCTTCCCTCTTATCCCATGTCTGCATAAGAACCTTTAATGAAGGATTTTGTCAAAGACTTTCTGGAAGTCCAAGCACACAATATCAACTGGATCACCTTTATCACATTTGTTGACCCCCTTCAGAGAATTCTAATAGATTGGTGAGGCGTGATTTCCCTTTACAAAAGTAGCATTGACTCTCCCCCAACATATCATGTTCATCTGTGTGTCTGATAATTCTGTTCGTTCCTATAGTTTCAACCAGTTTTCCTGGTATTGACATTAGGCTTACTAGCCTGTAATTGCCAGGATCACCTCTGGAACCTTTTTTTAAAAATCAGCATTACATTAGCTGTCCTCTGAACAAGTGGTTCCATAGGGTGGAAGGGAAAGCTACACAAGTTGTTGCAGTAGCTGATGCTGCTTCCCAAGCTATGGCAGTAGCTGATTCTGCTTTCCCTCATGCATTTAGGGAAGAGGGAAGGAGAAGAATCTGGTAGAAACTTGCTGTCCCACCCCTACCCCCAGTATGCCATAGACAATAGTCCTCACTTATGCGCTAAGATACAGGCTGGGAGTTGTGGGTTAGGGTCCCATTCACTTGTTAGCCTTCCCAGAGAGGGGAATATGGAGAAGGGTATTGGACTTATCTTTAGTTAGCTCAATGGACTGCCAGGTTTTTAACCAATTTTTCATCTACCACTTAGAGTAAAAATCATACATTCTGCAGTTGATGCAAGTGCCATTAGGAAAACTAATGTTCTCTAACAATCAATCAGTTTCTTTAGCTTGGATCTACTAGGTCATATCTCCTCCTTTTCCACATGAATATTTAGGCAAATAAGCATTTTGCAGTTTCTATTGCCCAGCGCCACTCTGGAGACCAAAATTAAGCACTTGAATGTACAACCTATAATGAGTGTTAATATTAGGGAAGCTAAGTTTATACAGCTCTCTTCTGAGGAAATGCCCTTTGAATTCTTCATAAAGCAAAGATAAACATGTATTTTCTGATGTTTTCTCCTGGCCGAGCACTGTGAAGACTTCCCCATAGTATACCAATAATATTTGCATATTACCTGAGCTAAAGCTATTTCTCACTGCATCCAGTTAAGCCAACCTAAACCCTGCTATAGGCACTGCTAGGCTGACAGAAAACCCCTTCTGTTGCTGTAGCAAGTGCCTACACTAGTGGTTTAGCTGCAACTGTGCCACTGTCGCTCTTGTAGGATAGACATACCAGTGGAAATTATATCTAAATTCAAACCGCAACAGCAGCAAAGCTGCAGTGATGCAGCTATACTGCTATAGTACTTGAGTGTGGACACTTACTTCAGTGAGAGCAGGGGCTCTTCCATTGCTATAGGTAACCCACTTCCCTGAGAAGTGATAGCTCGGTCAACAGAAGCACTGTCTACACCAGAGGTTAGATTGGCTTAACTATATCTCTGCCAGGGGTGTGAATTTCTCACACCCCTGAGAGATATAGCTATGACAATGTAACTTTTCAGTGTCGATCAGGTCTCTGCTCAACAACAAGAAGCCAATTTCACAGTTCAATTGTCACAAAGCTGCAAAGTGTGATTCATGAGAGTGCGGTCCCTATTCAACACGTGCAAAGCCTGGACCCCTCCTGTAACTCGCTCTTGCAATTTAGTGTTTATTTTTATGTACAGTCTTGTCGCTTTAAAGTAATGTAGCTGCTACCTCTCAACACACACCAGAATTACTAATGTATAGGAAAAAATTCCACTCTCAGTTAAGCACAGTTATCTCCCATAGAGTTCAGTGGGAACTGTTCACAGTGAGATGAGGACAGGGACAGAATGTGGCTTACAACCTAATTGCTCTGAGGCTTGTTGCTGGCTGAAGTGTAGTATTCACACACCATATATAAGACTAAATGGTAGCCCAGGATTTATAGTATAGGGGATCCCATCTCCTCCACCTCTACAAAATCTAGGAGGAGAGCTCACCCTGCTTGCTAAAAGCTCTCCTTCCCCACTGCCACCACACAGCAGCCCCACAACTGGCTGGGTTGGGGAAAGGAGCCCACATCACAATAAAGACAAGGAAGTGTCCTTATGGTATCCCCATGCCTTATTGGCAGCCCTGCCCAGAGAACTCTGTCCCCCAATCAGGAGAGAAGACTTCCTTTCCCAGCTGCAGGCAACCTTATAAAAGGGCAACCTGGTGACAGGCTGCCTAACCAGGTGGCCACTGGAGACATTTATTCCTGGCCAGTGGCCAGGCTAATCTCAAAATATGGAAGGAGAGACTGCCTTTGGCCAGCCACTGCCATGGGATGAGGTTAGCTGGTTGAACCACTCTGGCTGCTCTTGAAACATAGTTGGAGCTTTATGGATAAACTGCCCAAGGAAATATGCACTCTGTATGCTGGCCTTGGTTTTGTTACTAGCAGAGTTTGCTTGGGGGAAAAAAAAGGTGTGTGCTGTAATTCTCTCCTTAAAGCTATGAGACATTCCACCACTAGCAAGGAGAATGACAAATCCCTCACTTAATGTCACTAATGTGTGACAGATTGCAAAAAAAGCATTTCTTCTCTATCATTACTGATACTACCTTCGAATCAGCAGATAGGTCTGTTTGCTAACTGTCTCCATTGAGGCTACATCTTTACTATGGACACAACATAGTAAAACAATTATAAAACAATTCTGCCATCTACAAAACTGTTTACAAAACTTCTAATCACAATCTGGATTAGGTTTTATCAAAAGATTGATTTTGAAAAACAAAGCTTTCCCCTCTAACATTTTAAAAGGACCATGTCACTCTCTCACTATCTCTTTCTCTCTATATATTATATTAATCTTGCCTCTGCCAAATTTGAATCCATAAATCTAAGCAGAACAGAATTCTGAATATCTCTAATTTGCGTCCTGATTCTGCAACTCTTCTCATGTGAATATTGAGATCCCACTGTCATTTTATTATTACTGTTGTTTAACATCTATAATGCAGTAGCATCTGAAGACTAGGTTGGGCCCCATTACCCTAAATCTCTTTGAGGGGCTAGATTTAGGCCACACTCCTCTTTTTGGCATTTCCTATTGGCTATTTTAGGTGTCTCCCCATTCAGCTTGCTGGCTTTTATGGATCCCATTCTTAGACACCTAACTCTCACTATACATTGTAGAGAGAGACTGGGTGTCTAACCTGGGGCTATAGATTCCATTAGGTGGCAGGGCACACACAGGTGCAACACAGAACCTAAGTCCCCTTTGTGGATGTAGCCCTAAGCTCTCAGGCTAAGTAAAGTATTTCAAGGAACAGTTACCAAACTCGGCAATCAATATGAAGCACAGTATACATAATTAGGTTTATAGCATTAAATTTCTCCCTGAAATCAATAGCTAAAAAGAAAAAAGGAGCTACTAAATGATAGAAAGTATTTGTTAGGAATTAATAACTACTGTCCAAAAGCAAAATTATGAAACTCTATATATACACAATTGTTTTTTTCCAAACTGCGTGATTTATGACCAGCTCTTTCTCAAGTTCTTAGTGTACTTCATGCTAAGTGTGTTCCTTATTTCTTAAAATAACTCAGTTCCTCCCTTTTACAATGAACTTACTCATGCTCTTTTAACTTCAAGGTAGAAAAATCAAAGGCAGTTAATAGGTCTCTCAGGAATTCTTGACCTACTTTGTAGCGATCAGTTTTTGTCTCCACCAGAAATGCAGAAACTGTGTCAGAAAGATTTACACAATCAGCTGTCAAAAATCTCTCTTCTTTTAACTTTGCCATTCAATATGCACAAATTTCAGATACAATTGTAGGATGAATCTCTTTGCCAATGGATAATGTGAAAGATACCTGTGTGGGCTGAAAAGTCTACTTGAGTAGGTTATCAAATGTAATTTAGAAAAGTATCTCTAAATTTCTGTGATGTAGGCAGTGGAGTGAGAACTGTTGCAGAATGAATCCCATCAGAAAAGAAAGGGACAATTGAAAACCTTTGGGATCAAACCAGATGTTTCTTCCCACATGGGGGAATAAATTCCAATAACTGAAGTTATTTTATAAAATAAATGGTAACATTACCCCTTTTTGACCTGAGTGGCTAGTCAAAGTTTTGGGGCCCTGGGGATGTTCACTTGGAAGTAGAAATGATAAAGTCTGGTGTTTTCTTTGATGCAGCTTTGTTTCTTTACAAAGAAGATACAGAGTTCTGTGTGTCTGAATGCAGAAGGAATCAGTTAGCAGGAACAGCTTCTTTTGCTCACAACATCAAGAGAACTCTTTTCAGCCTGCCCCCCCCCAACCCCAAAGTCTTCTCTCAGGTTTCTTCCAGGGTCAGTCACTGTGCTCTCCCCTCTATCCCCCCACTTTCCCCAGTGTTTTTGTTCTGCCTTCCCTTCCCTCCACCCAATTTAAAACAATACTCAGGCACAAGCTCCTGTGGGGCGGTCAAACCTGGCTTTTGTCTTAGCTGGGGGGATGGGTTAACTCAACCCATAACAGGATTCCACCCTGCTCCTAACAATACTAAAAAGTAATTATACAGTATAGCACTTCTCAGACGTACAGTGTTGATAAACACTAACTAATTCAGGTTCTGGTCCCTACAACCACTGCTCTCACAAGTAATCTCATTGAAGCCATGGCCCTGAGTCTCCAATCAGATCCACATGTGTAGACCTCTGCAGCCATGCAAAACCCACTTGAAGTCAGAGAGGTTCTACTCAAGAACAGGGGTCTGCTTATGTGGATCCAATCACAATATCAGGGCCTAATAGCTTAATCAGACAAAACACCCATTTAAGGAATTAGACCAAAGACATACTTAGTTCAGGCTAGATTGTACTGCATTGTAAAAATACCCCTGCAGACCTTGGGAAAATGGAAAGATTCCCTTGTGCAGTTTTCTCTGGATTCTTCTGTGAGCAGAGAAGGAAAGTTTAATCGCCCACCCCAAGAAAGATACTGAGGCTGCAGTTCACAAATCCCACTGATCCAGAGACACTCACAGAGGAACAGGACTATCCAAGTGAGAGTCTGTGTATCTCTGCAATAGCTCTAGGCCCCTGCAGCTGTGCCCCACCTACCTGTAGCGTGGCTCCAAATGCACCTCTCTTGATTTGGCCATTATATAGATAACACTTTTTGTGAAAATGTAGCCATTTCTGGAGTGGAGGCAACTTGCAATAATGCAGCACAATGCTGGCCAGTGATAGCCGGGTGACCCCTTAATCTTATTAAAACTACCATGAAATTCAGAAAGCCCACCCAAGAGCAAACAAGACCTGAGGTCTTACGGTCTCATTCAAAATAACCTACATATAGTAAAGCTCTTGATGATCGACATACACCATCACCTGGGAATTCCTTGTTATCTGGAAACCACAGACTATGACTGAGGAAAAAGGCTGTTTAACAAATTTCCCCAAGTAATTGATTCACTGCATATGTTCTTGTTACCAGTCAGAAGTGGAAAGAACAGTAGGAATTTTTCTGCTCTCAGTAGCCAGAAGCAATAAAGCCCAGCTCTTCAAGGGTATTTAGGCATACATATACTTCTCCTAGAGGAAACTCTGCAAGAAAATCTTCCCATTTTCCTGACCTCTGCAAGGGTATTTACACACAGTCCAAGTTGAATTGTGCTGCTAAATACTTCTTCACAGGATCTGGACCTAAGAGACAAATCCTAGGCTTTGCTTAGAAAAAATTTCCATGGCACTGAAGACTTAGGGTGAGTAGGAAGATCCAGTATATCCTTACATGGGTAAAAATGAAAATGTATTGATTTTTGCAATCAAACACTTCACTATGCTTTTGCTGTATTCACAGATACAAAGTTTCATTTTGTCTGGTTCATTTAATTAATATCTGATCATGCCAGATACAATAAAATATGTCATTCTCCACAAAAGTTTGCACAAACCCTGCATGTAGAAAATGGACTTTTTATTTTAAACCAAAGTTGGATTCTGTGCTAAGTAGCTTCATGGGGACAAAAAGAAGCCGAACCTATACTATTAGTATAATTTATTCAGTATTTTTACATTGAGCACTATCAGGAAAATGTTTTGAGTTCAAGGGCAGCACTTTGCTCAGAATATATAAAAGAAAGCCTGGCCATAAGGGGGAAATCTGATTTAAAGGGTTTAGGATTCTTCAGTGACAAGCAATTTAAAACTTCAGCAGTAGCTTCATTGTTAGATGAATAAGCAGTACAGAATGTTACATTGCTCTCATGTTAATCCCTTAAAGGACCAGTGACCTCTATTTGGCACTGATGCATTTAATTGTTCCGCATTTCCTGTGCTGCATAACAATTTGCTAGTAGATTCAGTCTCAGAGCAGTTCATTTTCTTGTTAACACTATAATATGTGCTTGCCTCATGATACAACATACATTACACCAAATAGAAGACAGCACTCCAAGAAAGCAAAATAAGACATTTGTCCAGTGAAAAGGGGATGCTCTGGGGAAAATGAAAGTGTTTCTTTTTAAGCTTTCAGGGAGTTAAGCAGCAGAGTAGCAAGAAAAAAAGAACTGGAAATGAGTAGTTAAGAAAATAGTAATAAATTTTCAGGCACAAACTATGCTGTTAAGGCTGCACATATTTATCAATAAATTAGAAGGGGAAATAAACTAAGTAGTGCTGCAGTTAAAAAAAAGATGGAGGATGAAATTTCTGGCCTGAAAACCAGAAGAATCAGAGTTGAGATTACAATTCACTGCAAAGCCAATCACTGGAAAGTCTGGAAATATAAAGTCAAGTGAGGATGGTGGAGGAAAAAAAGTGGAGAAAAATTGTGCAAAATATTCTTCAATTTCAGACATGTTTGCACCCCACAATTTCACATATCCACAAAAATTATAAAAATGGTAATTTCACTGTGGAATCTGAAAGGAAAGTGAATGCCATGTGGCAAGTCCAGCTATTGCAACATGCTGCCTATTACACAATTAAAATTAACAATAACGCTACACATGATCTGCTGGCCCCCTATTTAATTCCAAATCCAATTTTAAGTCCCTTGTCTTCATTTTCAAATCTCTTAGGGTCTGATACTAAGTGCCAATTGATTTCAGTTATGCAGAATCAAAACCTTAATGGGCTGGGACTTTGCTAGCTAAATGACAAGAATTCATGAAGACTGGTGCCCCTTTCTAACCTGAGGAGCTAGTCAAAGTTCGAAGCCCTGAGGATGTTCCAGTTGGGAGTAGAAGCTGATGGCAGAGTCTATTTTCTTTGATGCAATCTTGGTTATTTGCAGAGAATTCACAAAGTCCTGCTTCTGCAAATGCAAAAGGAACTAAAAGCAAATGGAGCCGTTTCTTAGCTTCCAGTCCCAAGCCTCTTTTGTCAGCCCAGGCCCAAAAGCTTCGTAGCTTCTTCCAGGGTTACACTGCTGACAGGCCTCCGCTTGGATTTCTCCAGGCTGCCTTTGTCACTCTCTGGTTTTGTATTCTGTCTACACACACACCTTTACCAACACCATAGGCAGCAAGAGCCCCTCCACCCATACAATCCAAAACCCCTGAGCAGGTTTCCATAACCCTTTTGTCTTAGGTGGATGTTTGTGATTAATTCATCCTTACAGTTATGTTAATTGTATGGTGTGTTCCCACCCATCAATCTCAATAAGGTTTTAACTCAACCCATATCAACTTTGCACCCAGCTCATAACATATGTTTAACTCTAAGCATGTAAGGAGTGCCATCCAAGTTATTGGGACTACTGATGTGCGTAAAAATTAAGCACATATATGTTTGCAGGAACATGGTGTTAAAGACCGCCTGCCTTTCAGCAACCCAGCCATATTAGCAACTCTGCACAAATAAAGCCCTGGGCGAAACTGCTGGGGTTAAGGCATTTTCAGCATTTGGACCTGGGCTGGGTAACATCTTATAGCTATTCAAGTAAACTCTGTTAGTGCAGATGCAGTGTGTTCCAAATAAGCTATATACCTCCAAAAGCACTTTTATGCCTCTATAAGTGCATCTGCACTAGGGCTTTTGCATGTATAGAAATGTCATTAAAAATTACACCCCTAACTGACATGACTGTAGCAGCAAAAGGTCTATTGTAGACCTGGCCTTAATGTTTGATCCAAAGCTCATTGCAGTCAATGGAAAGACAGCTGTTGACTCAAATTGGCTTTTGATCATGCTCTGTATCTCATTTTGAGGTATATATACACTCAGATAATAATGCCCACCCCCTGTGTTTGTAAGATCTTTAGAAGGTGCTAAATTACAGTTACTACAATTATTATTTCAATTCCCTGAAAATAGGAACATTAGGCAAAGTTCTGCTCTCATGTACATACCAGTAAATCCCAAGTAACTCCATTGAACTCAGTGGAGCTACTTGAGATTTATCAATGGTAGTTTTGAGATCAGAATTTGGCCTACTTCCAATTTGTAACAATAGGATTGCAAATATCTCCTCTGAAGGAATAAAAGGTGTGATAGAGAAATTCCATTTAAAGTCTTCTGCAGGGAACATGTCTTGTCAACATGACACTCTAAGAGAATTAAATATGAATTCATAGGCTTCCATACACACACACAAATACAAGAAACAGGACACACTCATCCTGTAACCATCCTGAGCACACCTGTTAAAACAAAATTGTGTTTGATACATTCATAACTGCATGCTGAGCCTACAGTGCCTTAAATCTGTCTTCCCTTTGTTATGCACATCTAACAACAGTAACCAGGTAACAGAAAACTAATTTACATTCCAGATGGATTATCTGCAGCGATGTACTCCATTAGATGGGCAAAAGGTGACTTACTTTTCACAATCCATGTTGACACATTGGAAATGAAAGTGACAAAAATTATAGATAGCTCTTAGATTGAACAAACAGCTAAGAAGAGACATAGAAGAAAGATAGAGACCCAATGCTTCAATTCTGAAAGACCTGGAGCACTCCTGTGTGAGGTGGTGAGTGCCCTCATGTCCAATTGAAATCAGTGGGCAGAGCGTGCTCAATTCCTCACAGGAATGAACCTAAATTCAGGAAAAGGAGGAATGATCTATTTCTTCACAATTTATTTTTCTACAGTTCAAAACACATAAAAAATAAGAGCAATCTCTGTATTTGCTATTCATCGAGTTCCTTTTCTGTTTCTACAAAGGACTAGCTCATATGTTCAATCTGTGAGTAGTGTGTGTGGGATTTAGATTATAAAAAGGGTTAGCTAAACTGACCCAAAGACAGTGACTATGGGACAAGCAAATGAAAGCTGAGAATTGGAGTGTGGCCTGATGCACTCATTTCCCAGCTCATGTAATAAAACTGTCAGGCAGGCTTAAGTCAGTTGTGGTCCCGTCTTATCAAAGACACCTTTTTGAGAACTTATAAAAAGTCCAGACAGAACAAAAACCTGCAGTACCAAAACACAGACAGCAACCACAACTGTTGGGTAGAAAAGGTTCAATTTATTAAATGTACATAGTCGCAATTTTGGAGTGGTAAAAGGATAACCTGTCCTCCATCTTGGCACCCCTTCTCATTCAGCTCTTTTGGCGCTTTTTTTTAAATAGCACCAAAGCACAGGGAAAGGCAGGAAAGATAGTGTCACGTGATAGTGAAATCTGCTCAGCAACAGAGAATGTGTATAAGGGTGTGTTCAAGCCCTGAGGGGGGGTTCTTTCTGCATCTCTGGATGCTGTGAAAACAGGTCATTCCAGTGAGGCATAAAATCTCTTTCAAAGCACTGGCATTGCTGGTGGCTAGAGCCCTGAGGGAACAGGGTTGCCCAGAGGATTCAGGGGGCCTGGAGCAAAGCAATTTCGGGGGGCCTCTTCCATAAAAAAAAAGTCGCAATACTATAGAATACTATATTTTTGTGGGGGCCCCTGTGGGGTCCGGGGCTTGGGGCAAATTGCCCCACTTGCCCCAACCCCCCTCTGGGCGGCCCTGTGAGGGAAGACCTAAGGTGGACCAGTAACACCTAACAAGGTTCCTTGGACTTACCCTCACTCACCTATTAAACCATCAGACACTGTAGTGTCCTTATTCAGCACATTGAGTCAAAAGTAGAAGGCAGAAGACATCCTGCTGAAGATCTACTTACCTGCCACAGAGGTTCCTGAACTCTGATTCCTGATGTGTTCCTGATCCTTCCCTGAGGTCCTGGTTTCTATCTGTGTTCCTGTTCTTGTTCTCCTGTCCAGGATCTGCAAGACATGGTATAGTCCTTCTCTGTTATTCTTGCCAAACCCCACTCTGCAAGGGTTTGGGCTCTGGGGTTCATCCTATTACACCATGTGTGTTAACAACCAAGTGGGGGTGGGGGGGAATCTATAAAAACTGCTGAAGTGAGTTTGAGATGCCTGAAATTCATTTTGGGCTGAGGCCTTTATAAGCAATGGGACACTTTTGGTACTTGATGACCAAGACTCAAACTGAGCCAGCTCACAATGGCTCAGCAATTTCATATCTTTCCTTGGGAGCTGTATCTTGTGTCACAGAATCTAAGTTTTCATTAAAAAAAAATTAAGGCCAACATTTTAAAAATATGCCCATTAAATTGCAGTGCCTCCATTTTTGTGTACCTAACTTAGTATTTTTAGAATTTCTAGACGTACCAAGCAATCACAGTTCTAACTGAAGTCAATGGGACCTGAAAATCCAGGCATTCAAAATTAGCATACTTTTTAAAAATTGTTTACTTAAGCATGTGAAGATAACCTTAAAAATGTGAACCGGAAGTAAACCACTAAAGCCGCCTTAACAGACAGCCCAAGACTCAATGGGTGTTGACTCTAAGATTTAAACATCTGTTGATCAAACCATGAAAAAAGAGGGTGACTATCCTATTATGAAGTTCTGTACCATCTACTGTAAGTGGCATCTCATTTTGGCTACATGAGTGAATGGAACTAGGATGAGGGCAGAGGATGGCTTGAAGATAAAGCTTAGGAGAATACCACCACCACCACCCCCAGTCTGAACCCTGATGCTAAAAATGGCTTTTCATCACTTTGACTAATATATCAAATATCACTCTCCTGGAGTGAAACCTGTTAATTTATAAGAATCTAGACCAACTGTCACAACCTCCCTACAGTATGAGAAACCTGTTACTTAGATCAACTCCCAAATCGTAGAGTTGTAGAATCAGAAGGGAGCTTGAGAGGTCATCTAGTCCAGTCCCCTGCACTAATGGCAGGACTAAGTATTATCTAGACCAGGGGCAGGCAAACTTTTTGGCCTGAGGGCTGCATTGGGTTTCATAAATTGTATGGAGGGCTGCCTGGGGGGTGGGTCATGGCCCAGCCCCCACCTCCTATCTACCCCCCCCCAGGACTCCTGCCCCATCCAACGCCCCTTGTTCCCCGATGCCCCCACCCAAGGACCCCTGCCCATCCACACACCCCAGCTCCC
>NC_133769.1:251960763-251985651 GCF_003597395.2 Chelonoidis abingdonii
AGGGACCAGACGTAAATCCAGGCTCTCCAAATCTTTCTGAATCAGTCTTTCATGTGTCAAAATTGTAAGTAATAGCCAGGCAAGGCGGATTAGTCTTATGTTTGTTTTCTCAACTTGTGAATGTTTCTTTTTGCTGGAAGGATTTTTACCTCTGTTTGCTGTACCTTTGAATCTAAGGCTAGAGGGGGTTTCCTCTGGGCTATATGAATCTGAGTACCCTGTAAAGTATTTTCCATCCTGATTTTACAGAAATAATTTTTACCTTTTCTTTCTTTAATTAAAAGCTTTCTTTTTAAGAATCTGATCGATTTTCCTTGTTTTAAGATCCAAGGGGACTGGATCTGAACTCACCAGGGATTGGTGGGGGGGGAGGGGAGATGGTTAATTTCTCCTTGTTTTAAGATCCAAGGAGTTTAAATCTGTGTTCACCAGGGAATTGGTGAAGTGCCTCAAGGCAGCCCAGGGAGGGGAAAGTTTTTGGGGGGACAGGTAGTGCCCCAGACACTGAAATTTCTGGGCGATGGCAGTCTTACCAAATCAAAACTAGTAATTAAGCTTAAAAGTGTTCATGCAAGTCCCCACTTTTGTACTCTAAAGTTCAAAGTGGGGAAAAAACCTTGACATTCCCAGATCCGTAAATGGCCTCCTCACAACCCTGAGCAGGCCAATGCTCAAACCACTGACCTATCCCTCCCCTTGCTCTTAAAAATCTCCAATAATGGAGATTCCATAACCTCCCTGGGCAATTTATTCCAGTGCTTAACCAACCTGAGAGTTAGGAATATTTTTCTAATATCCAGCCTAAACTGCCCTTGTTGCAATTTAAACCCTTTGCTTCTTGTCCTATCCTAAGAGGTTAAGGGGAATAATTTTTCTCCCTCCTCCCTGTAACAACCTTTTATGTACTCGAAAACTGTGTTCTGGTAGCACACAAGAGTTGTCAGTCACTGTCCACTCACCTATTTATTTAGATTTATAATTAATATGTTTAAAGTACTTATTTCAGTCTCTAGGGCACCTTTGCCATAAGTTAAATTTACAATTACATGGGGCAGGGGGGCAGCAGCAGTTTCTTCTTCTTACTCCAAACACACACTATGGTTTTCAGCCGGAACACCCGGTTGGAAAGGGACCCTCCCCAGTTCGGTGAAAATGAGCAAGTGAATGTGGGTGGGGGAGAGCAAGCGACAGAGGGAGGGGGGATGGAGTGAGTGGGGTGGGGAAAGGGTGTTCGGTTTTGTACAATTAGAAAGTTGGCAACCCTAAAATTACCTAACCAGAGTATAAAACCTCTCTCACAAATATCTGCCCTTTTTATGCCCCTCTATCTCCCAGTGCTTGGGTAAGCAGATAATTTTCAGGGCACACTAGAAAACCTAGCAGCATGAGCTCACAATCTAAGAAAATGAACTCATTGATTTCAGTGGAAGATGTCCACTCCCTGCATGGCTGAATTCAGCCCCTTATGCTGTATTATCACTAAGAAACCAAACACGGCATTTTTATAGCATGTGTGTGGAGGACAGGAGGGATGATCTAGTAGTTAGAGCACTAGATTGAGAGTTAGGAGATTGGCACTCAATCCTTGGCTCTTCCTGTATAACCTTGGACAAATCACTTAGTCCCAGTTCCCCGTCTGCAAACAATACTTCCCTGCCTCACAGGTGTCGTGAGGATGAATTTACTAATGTTTGTGAGGTACTCATATATTATGTTGATGAGGGGCCTAAATAAGTGTATAGATAGCACAGTAATATGTTGAAATTATTTTGGTTTAATACAATAGGCAAAAGGGCAGTTAAGACACATTAGTCAGACAATCACATGACAACCCATCACATTCCTTGTCCTCTCTTGTCCTGTCATTGCACACCAGCTGAAATGAATAGGCAAAAACGACCTCATTTCAGCTTTGGACACAGGCTGTCAGTCACTTCTGACAACAGGCATTGGGTGTTCATTTTCTGTAGCCTTTTAACCAGTCAATCTTTATCTAGCAATTCAAACACACAGAGCCCTCTGCTGAAGACATACCATTCTGTATTTACACACACTACACCGAATCTTTAAACGTATCATTGTTCTGAGTTACTGGCTTGCACTGCTTTTACGGAGGTGATGTGATTCAAAGTCAGTTAATTAAATAGTCAGAGAAAGTTAATTCTCCAACCAGTTCCCATTTCTATTAAAATATAAATGTTATCTGAGACTGTGACATTTACAATTCACTGAAAAATATTATTTCTTTTATATGCAGTTGTTGAGCTGCCAAGGAGCTTTTTTATTTCTAGCAATTTCAGCTTCTCTGTCAAGCAGATGATTTAAGACAGGCAGAGGATGCCTTTTCTCACTGATCCATCATGTTTGCCTTTTCCCTTACTCCCAGCCTGTAACAGGCAGAGAAGCAGCACAGCTTAGAATATGGATAAATATACACAACTCATTTTTCATTTTAATCTGAAGGAGGGAAAAGGAAACCTAATAAACCACACATAGGGCCATAAAAAAAGGAAAGACCAAATCTATCATGATGGATAACACTTATGCTTGCAGCGCCAACCACCACATCACATTTCATTTTTATTTGCAGTGTCATTACACTAATGTTTTCTGTCACAGCATCTAAACATAACACATCTGTGGAGGAGATGAAGTCTCAAGTTTCAGGGATACCAAGTTATGCCAGGCAGACACAGGAAAGTAGGTCAGTGGGTCATTAATGGAAAACATAAACTGAAAGAAACTCCTTGACCTGCTGTATTAAAAAAAGCTTCAACACATTCTTGTATTACATACAGCATGTGCATATAATTTCCCTTAAATATGCATCAATGTTCAGTAATGTGAGCTAAAAAGTTAAAACCTAAAAGGATGTTAGAGACTGAAATACCATTTGCTCATAGATTACAAGGAACTGATGGATCAGATCAGATTTCATATATGGTGTTTTCTCACACTAAAAAGACAATATAAAGTAGAAGTGAAATTGTACTGTAACTACACACATTGTAGATCCATGGTGAGCTGTACAATTTATTTATATTATTGATGCAGAGTCATAAGGCATTTCATCCTTACAATATATTTCAACTTTCAATTTAATTCTTAATACTTTACACAATTCATATGCTCAAGAATGAGGCAGTATTAATTCAATATTAAAAATTCTTATCTCATGTTCTTGTCAATGGAGAGCATAGGTACATCATGACTTTCATCTTACAGATGACAGAGGGATAGATCATGGAGGGATGCTAATCTGTAAAGCTTAATCTACTCCTGAAAGTGATATCAGTACACCCCTTACTGACATAGCTCTCCCAACATAGCTCCCAGTGTAGTGTGCTTCCACTGATGTAGGGAGGTGATGTTCCTGCACCAACAGGAAAAATCCCTTCTATCCATGTATACTGTGTCTACACCAGGTGCGGATTTATCATGAAGAAATCTGTGTGGTGGCACGGGACGCCCAACGACAGGAGGACCCCCAAAATGCAGAACAAATATCCAACAACCTACCCCTGAGTCCTGGCCAGCGGCGCAGCAGGGATCAGGCAGGCTGGCTGCCTGCATGCCATGGCCCTTGGCCCCACGCCTCTCCTGGAAGCGGCCAGCTGCTGGCACGTCTCTGCGCACCCCTAGCAGGGAAGAGGCAGCTCTGTGAACTGCCCCTGCCCCAGACAGCATATGGAGACTTGCTGCCCCCTCCCCACAAGGGGCGCACAGAGACTTGCCAGCAGCAGGGCTAAGGCAGCTCCCTGCACACTCTCCCTCCTTCCCTCCATGACGCTTTGCTCCCAGAAGTGGGTGGCATGTCCCTGCAGCCCCTGGGGGGGTGTCTCCACACGCAGCCCCTGCCCCAATCACCAATTCTGCAGCTCTTTGGCCAGAAACTGCAGCCAATGGGAGCTGCAAGGGCGGTGCCTGCAGGCAGCAGCATGCGGAGATCCCCTGCCCCCCTGCCTACGAGCCCTGGCCGGGAGGCAAGGGTGCCGGTTGCTTTGGGAGCCATGCTGCCCAAGGTAAGCGCCACCCCACTGCCCCCTCCCACATCCCAACTCCCTGCCCCAGCCCAGAACCTGCACCCTGTACCCAAACTTCCTCCCAGAGTCTGCATCTCTCACCCCTTCCCATGCCCCAACCCCTTGCCCCAGCCCAGAGTCTGCACCCAAATTTCTTCCCAGAGCCCATCCCCCATATTCTCCCCTGCACCCCAACCCCCTGCCCCAATCAAGGTTCCTCACTTTATTTTCAATTACTTCCCATTACTTATAATATAGGAGGAGGATGAAGGAAAAAAGAATGAAAAACAGGGGAGAGATAAGAAAGAATGTTCTTTTTCTTGGCTGGGTTCCTTCTTGGAGAAGTGGATTAACAACATTGATGGAAAAAACCTTCCATTGATGTAGGAAGCAGCGACATAGCTGCAGGGTGGTAACTGTGCTGCTATAGTGTAGATATGTGCTAAGACCATTAGTCCTAGGGCAATATGCTCCAGAGCTCTCCAGTGTGCTGGGGGGAGTATTAACTGCACCCTGTAAGTGTGTTAGCATTCTCCCCTCTACTGACTAGTGTGTGGAGGGCAGAATCATGGCTCTTTCTTGGAGACTAACTGGGGAAAAGACCCTGCACCTTAGTGAGCGGAGGACCACAATCAGGACCGGCGCTAGGGTTTCTGGCGCCCTAGGCGCCGGGACATTTCACCGCCCCGCGCATGGGTCTCATGGCTCACTGACCCCGGGGGGGGGGCCCTCGGCTGCCGGGTCGCGGCTTTCGCTGACCCGGGGGGGGGGCGCCCTGGGCTGCCGGGTCGTGGCGGCGGCTCGCTGATCCCGGGGGCGAGGGCGCCCCTGGGCTGCCCGGCTGCTGTGGCGGCTCGCTGACCCTAGGGGGGGGTGGGGAGAGGAGCGCGCCCCTGGGCTGCCGGGCTGCGGCGCATGGACCTCAGGGTCGCGCTGACCGGCGGCGCGCTGACCCGGGGGACACCTTGGGCTGCCGGTGGCAGGCAGCTGCTGCTGCCGGCAGCTCAGCCCCTCCAGCAGCGGCTGCAACCATTTAAAAAAATTTTGGGGGGCGCCACTTTTTGGTGCCCCCAAATCTTGGCGCCCTAGGCAACCGCCTAGTTCGCCTAAATGGTTGCACCGGCCCTGACCACAATTCTTGCCAACCCTTACACAGGCCACACAAGAATCACCTTATACTCTGCAGCCCACTGGCTACACATCCTTGTATGAGTTAGGCAGAACCTAGCCCTCAGCTGGACTGAACAACACAGGTCCACAGATAGTTCATAGTGTTGTTACATGAAAACTAACAATGGTGAAATTCAGATTCTGTTTTTTGTTTTTCATTGGAAGATGCGTCTCCTTTGTTTCATGCTAACCTACTTTCCTTTCCTTGGTATGGAGCCTTCTAATGCTTTCCTAGTAGCTGCATCTTTGCTTCTATTAATTTGCTGTGCTTAGTATTTGTTACTGTGAGGCCGTTTCAGGCAGAAGTGTTTTTTCACATTCCTTTTTCCCTTTGATTTCACTCCCAGCCTTTCCTTTGCTTAGCCCAAGCAGATTTTCTTGTTTCACACTTTTCTGGTTTGGTACGCAGTTATTCCCCCTCTCTGCTTGTCTCACAGTCTTGCATTTTCTAAGCACCTTTGTGACTAGCAAGACATTTCCATTCAAAGGCTGTCTCCAGCAAATCCAACGTCAGCACTACGAATTCTGTTTCAGATTTGGAAATCTTCAGTGATATGTGAGCTCTATAAAACATGTTAACAAATCTAAAATCTGTTGGGGGAGTCTGGAGAAAATACATTTTGAAATGTCTAGCCATGTCAAAAATAATTCTGAGCTAAGATCTCATTTATTTCTGATTCTATACATAGAGCAATTTGTTTCTGAAGCTTTGACTTTTTATTTTTGTTGACCGTATAATTTTTTTTTTTGACTGTGTGGAAGACCTGGATACTCTGATGCTGTCATAATGGGCTTTGGTATAAGACACTAAACAGATAGACACCATTCACTACTCTGATTTAGCTCAAACTTTTCTGAAATGAGGAACCAGATAACACAACTGAATTGTGTATACAGCAAATGCAGATATCAGCATCAAGAAGAGAGAGGAAATAAAGATATTATATTGTTGTGTGTACTATGGTAGCCTCTAGAGGCCCCATCCAAGATCAAGGCACCATTGTGCCAGCTCCTGCCCCAAAGAGCTTACAATCTAAACAGTCAAGGGGTAGGAAGTGTAGCAGAGAGTTGAAGAAACCTACCATCAACAAACAACAGGGCTGTGACAAAGTCAGAAATAGATAGCAGCTCTCCTGGGTCTCAGTCCACAACCCTATCCACTGGACCACACTGTGTAATTTTTTACTATCTACCTTAAAAGAATTTGATCAGTAGTTCACGGACAGAGAGCTGAGTGATTATAACAAGAAAAATGCATTTACACATAAAACAGCACTAAAATTACTGTGTAAGTTCATTTATTATATAAATCAAACACAGCAATTCTATGGCTTACACATACAGTAATAAAAAATGCTTCCAACATATTCTGTTTTATTAAGGAACAAATTATGGCCATACCCCCAATTCCCACTGAAATCACATTTAAATCCCACTGAAATCAAGCATATGCTTTAAAGTTAAACATTAGTTTAAGCATTTTGCTAAACCAGGGCCTATAAACTGATCACCAGTTTAGAAAGATTCAGTATTACCCCAGAAATGCTTAATCAAGACAATGTTTATATTACCTTGTTAACACAAATTAAAATCTGATTAATAATTAGTCAAAGAGAAATTCAAATTCCGCTTTTACCAGAAAATCGTGAGTGAAAGCAAGAGACGCGCCATAACAATTTGTATTGAGGTATTGCTTTTAGAGCTGCGATCCAGGCTTTAGAGGTCATTCTGACCTACTGATGAAAATTCACCCTTTTGATGTCATGCACAGATAGCCATGGGCTTTAGGTATTTCTGCAGTAGTCAAAATCTATTCTGAGAAATCCATTCCTAAGTACTCACTGGGAAGTGCCTTATTTTCCCTTTCCTGTTAGGGATTCTTGGGGGCTGATCATCAGCTGATGTAAACTATCAATGACAATTTACACCATCTGAGGATCTACCCCTTGATTTGGTGTATACTGTTGTCAGGATTTGGATGGTATACATTATACACACAGCATTATCTTTTGAAATAGCATTTAAAACAACGTATTTAACATATGAAAGACTGGAAATCTGAAATGAAAGTTTTTACACTCTTGGCATTCATTTGTAAGTCAGCAGTGACAGCTTTCATACTACAGAAAACATTTTTTTCCCCTCCATCTCATGGAAGTTGAAAATAGCTTTGTACAATACTTGCGCCACTAGCTAAGATGAGGCTTTTCATCCTTGACCTACTTCTGCTTTCTGCACAATATACCTAATGAGTAATAGTGACTTCAGAAAGGGCAGCTCTAGAGAAAAAGTTGAAGTAATGCCTTAAGAGGATGTCTATGAAAACATCCAACAGAATATTTTTCAGTGAGCTGAATAGAAGTATCTGGTTGAAACACACATAGGTTTAAGATTCAAACAGCACTAGACTGGTGGGTGAACATTGTTAATATAAAGCAGTAATTACGTTGAAGTTTATGGCAGTATACTCTGCTTATTCTTCAGTTCGTATAAATCTTTCGCCTTTTACTAACTAGAGAGTCACACACTTATGCCAAGCTGTACACCTAAAGAGCAAGAACAGCATGAGAAGCTGCTGCCTGTTGTGTGTAGGCAGCACCAGGGGGCACCAGAGAGATACCTCTGCCAGCTCTCATTTGGTGAGGGGGAATGGGGAACAGTCCAGGAGGGCTTCAGGAATGGGGTTATGGAGGCAAGGGGGTCTGCCCCAACCCAACCCTTGGGTTGCCAATTTTAGTTGGAGGTATTCCCAGAGGTTTCATCTCATGACAATCTTTAATGAAACATTAATCTTTAATTTCTGGAGATTCCAGGACAATCCTGGAGGGCTGGCAACCCAGCCCCTGCATCGGAGCACCTTTGTCCTTTACTCTCAAGTTACTCCAGTTACTTTCCCCCTATTCCCTTCCCACTTGACCCCAAAAGCTCACACTTCTCCCCCAGAAGAAGTCTCCTTTCCTCCCCCAAGCCTGGGCCAAGACTTGTTCCCTGCTCCCCTGCACACATACACACTCCTCCGGGCCCTTCTCCTTCCTCAGTCAATATTTGCAGAGGTTGAGCTGATAAACCCAGGGGTTGTTACAAACAGTCCCTGCTCCCCATTCCTGACTCTCCCATGTCCCCAATCCCACCCTTGGAGTAAAGTGGTCATCAAGGGATTAACTGGGTCCCTCAACCTATTATGGGATGGAGCCATGATCCACCCTTCCCTGTCTGTTTCGTTAGTGGTAGTTTCCCCCACCCTCTGTTGTGATACAGGTCGATAAAGCAGGAAGTTCCCAGCCTGCAATCTTGTGTATAGATTTATTTTGTTGCACTGAATGGTCCTTTTACAATCCTTTTGCCCTTTCCCCATAGAGCATCTTCACCAGACGTGCTGCAGTGGTGTAGCTGGATTGGTACAGCTGCAGTGCTGTACATATACCCTATACCCTAAGTTACACTGGCACCTACTGCAAATCCCCTCTAAATTGAACTGCCAGAGAAGTGTCAAGAGGCCTTAGTGTACATGAGAATCATGTCTAAAGTGGGTAAGATAATGAATTAGGTCTTAACATTTATTATTTTAAACAGAACAAATTCAAGAGGTAATCAGGAAAAACAAACATTTGAGCCCAATACTAGGTTCTCTCTTGGATTTACATTTTGTCCTGGGAAAATATGGACATTGAATGCAAAGATTAACGACTTGTCCCCCAACCATTCACTTTACCTTCTACCCAGTCTTCTTTAGGGAAAAAGAATTCAGAAGCCCTTACAAACCTCTACTTCTAGTTCGTCTCTTGCTCAGCCCAATTTCTAGGCTGGAGAATGGGAGCTTTGATTTCCTATTACAACCTTATTAGGAAAAAACAAGAACTAAAAGCCGGTTTTGTTTAACATAAATCATGCCATAGAGCCCAAGTATTGTATATGACTGTGGTTTGGAAATGTCGTGGTGTGCACTGCAAAATATAAATTATGGATGATAGAAGAAGACTTTCAAGTTAATAAACCAAAACTGCATTTTTATTTTTGAAATGTTAAAATGGAATAAAGAGCATTTTTAATTAAATAAACAGAGTTTAACCTCCTGCTGAAGCCATTCTAAAAACAAACAATGCAATACTGTCTTTCAAGCACTGTTAAATATACTTGCAGAAAAGTGCCCTATTAAAAATACTTGTCAAACACACAAATTGAAAGAATATTGAAAGTGTCTGGAAGACTCAGAAGGTTGGTAATGAAGGACAGAACCTTTCATAGCTCAGTCACCATTTTAAGTTTAGCCTTTGTAGACAGTAACTGAAAGCCATAACAACCTGATCTGCTTGACAACCTGCTTGAAATGAATTCTTGATCTCAATGAAAATCCTAGTGAGACTGGTGTCCCATCACAATTAGTGTCCTGGAGCCTGATCCTACCATTTCTCTGTGTGCATAACTCCAGCTGAAATAAGTGAGAGTTCTGTATGTGGAGGGCTTGTGGGATCAGGCCTGTTATTATCAGACCAACAGTTGAATGGAGAGTGAGGCAGAGCAATCAGGAAAGTTTGTACTCTTGTTGCTTGTCCTGTATCTGTTCCACAGACTTCGGTGAATTCTTCTCTCTATTGAAGCCAATGGCAAAACTCCCACGCATTTGTGGGGTGGCCCCAAGATTTCACTCCTTCTGTTTAGCAGGCAGTCAATCCAGCACCTTTTACCAGCATTAAAATCCAGTCAACCTACCAACCAACCAAAGTTGCAGAAATGTATAATTTCACTGAGTCAGCAAACCAGTCCTGACGATTATGAATTTTATGGTCAAATAGCACTCATTTATTGTTACCTACTTTTTTATTTTATGCTTAGAGACAGACTAGTTTTGTAGTTTGAAGCACAGGATAAGGGAGAGGGACTCTTACATGTTCAATGGTAATTCCAGCTCTGACACTGATTACCTGTCTGAGCTTGGGTAAAACAATTAGCATACTTTAACTCGGGAGGGTGGAGGTAGGATGATCAATCAAAGTTTGTAAAAACACTTTGAAGATAAGTGTTAAGTTTTGCTCTATTGTGAGGTGCCATGCCTGCTCACAGACTCACAGACTCATAGGTCAGAAGGGACCAATATGATCATCTAGTCTGACCTCCTGCACAAGGCAGGCCACAAAACCCTACCCATACACATTTATAACAACCCCTAACCCATGACTGAGTTATTGA
This sequence comes from Chelonoidis abingdonii, assembly GCF_003597395.2. Classification (NCBI taxonomy): domain Eukaryota; kingdom Metazoa; phylum Chordata; order Testudines; family Testudinidae; genus Chelonoidis; species Chelonoidis abingdonii. Next base: position 251,971,143 of record NC_133769.1, read on the forward strand.
AATCCTCAAAATTGTGATTTGAAGACCTCAAGCTGCAGAGAATCCACCAGCAAGCGACCCATGCCCCACGCTGCAGAGGAAGGCGAAAAACCTCCAGGGCCTCTGCCAATCCGCCCTGGAGGAAAATTCCTTCCCGACCCCAAATATGGCGATCAGCTAAACCCTGAGCATGTGGGCAAGACTCACCAGCCAGCACCCAAGAAAGAATTCTCTGCAGTAACTCAGTTCCCATCCCATCCAACATCCCCTCACAGACCATTGAGCAGACTTATCTGCCGATAATCCAAGATCAATTGCCCAAATTAAACTATCCCATCATAACATCCCCTCCATATACTTATCAAGCTTAGTCTTAAAGCCAGATAAGTCTTTTGCCCCCACTACTTCCCTCGGAAGGCCGTTCCAGAACTTCACTCCCCTAATGGTTAGAAACCTTCGTCTAATTTCAAGTCTAAACTTCCTAATATCCAGTTTGTACCCATTCGTCCTCGTGCCTACATTAGTACTAAACTTAAATAATTCCTCTCCCTCCCTAACGTTAATCCCCCTGATATATTTATATAGAGCAAGCATATCCCCCCGGAGCCTTCTTTTGGCCAGGCTAAACAAGCCAAGCTCTTTGAGTCTCCTTTCATAAGGCAGATTTTCCATTCCTCGGATCATCCTAGTAGCCCGTCTCTGAACCTGTTCCAGTTTGAATTCATCCTATGTTAAATGTTTAGAATGCTAAAGAGATAATAACACGGAGAGAGAGACTTAGAATTTTTAAGCACACATTTTAATATTAATTTAAGGGCAAGTGGTGTTTTCAATGCACTGCTGAATAGTGTGTGAATTTGTTAAACAGGGGCATTACCACATCTGTGGACAAACACTTAGGAAAAAAATGAGTTAGTGCACAGCTCAGGTAGCGGCATTACAGTCTAGTTATACTTAATCCTTAATGATTCTATGTGCTGAGGAGTTCACCGTGCTCTTTCTTACACTTGTGCACACTCACACACAAAAACAGCCAAATTGTATTAGCTGATTTACACTAATTCCTTGGAAATAATATGTCTGATCTGTACACATTGCTAAGGGCAAATAATGCCACAGGACATTATTTAAGGCATGCAAAATATGGTTTCATTATTTCACCTACAAAATTCATTAGAAAAAAAAATGTGCCTGCCTAGCTAGATGCTTTCATGAGAACAGATTCCACATTAGATTTAAACATGTCAATTGGAGAATACTATTCAAGTGAGAAGGACTAATGAACAGTGTTGCTAGAAACAGACAAAAGCATATACGAGAAATGTAAAGTATCCCTCAGTAGCCACTGTTCATAAATACCCACACCCTCACTAGCACTAAAAAGAAAAGAGGTCAAAGTGATTCACGTGTACACACTTGCTCTGACTCACATACCCAATAAGAGAGACATTTGTACAGATGGCTGCCTATAGTTTATAAGCAATTATTATCTGGTAACTATAATTTCACTCCATTGAGAAGAAGAAGTTGAAGAAATACAGAGGGTTCCACGCAGAGGTGAAAGTAAGCTGGTCCAGTCCAGTTTGGCATACCGGCAAGAACCAATATGCCATGCTGGACCACACCGGCTTCCACGATGAGGATTGAAAGGGTTCTGGGCTGCCTGCAGCGGCGGGCAGCCCAGAGTCCTTTAAATCCTGGCTGCAGCTCCGGCGGCCAGGCTGGGGCTGGGATTTAAAGGGCTCAGAGCTCCCCGCCGCTGCAGGAAGCCCAGAGCTCTTTGAATCCCGGCCGTGGCTCTGGTGGCCGGGCTGGGGCCAGGATTTAGAGGGCTCAGAGCTTTCCACCTCTGCGGGCAGCCCAGTGCCCTTTGAATCCTGGCCGCGGCTGGGATTTAAAGGGCTCAGAGCTCCCCGTGGCTGCAGAAAGCCCAGAGCCCTTTGAATCAAGGCCACAGCTCTGGTGGCCGGGCTGGGGCCAGGATTTAAAGGGCTCAAGGCTCCCCTCAGCGGCAGGAGCTCTGGGCCCTTTAAATCCCTGCCCCAGCCCCGCAAAGCTCGGGGTTCCCCCCTGGCAGCTGGAGCCCCAGGCCCTTTAATTTACCCCGAGCCCTGGGGGGCTCCCAACCACCTCTTCAGCTGGGATCCCCTGGTTGATTTAAAGGCCCTGAGTCTCCCAGCCACAGCTGGTGCCCCAGGGCCTTTAAATCTTGAGAGGCCACCGCCTCTTCCGGATGAGGCCAAGCCCCTTCCGGGCTCCGGCAGTACCGGTAAGTCCTGTAAGTTACGTTCACCCCTAGTCCCATGAGACTATAGATAGAATGTCTGAGTTGTGCAACTATTTCTATATGGAGAACATATCCATTTTAGCCTTATGTGAACTATCATTACTGATGGAGCATCTACAAAACAGCACCAAACATGAATCACCTCCAGTTCTCTTCTCCCCAGCTCTTCAGAGCAGAGTTCAAAACCTCAGTATTTATTGCTGGGGCTGCAAGCATTGCACAGGTCACACTGCCTCTCAAGTGCAGTGGAAGAAGTTGGGGTAGACTGGTGTCAAGGCAACCTCCTCATCGGTCTTCATAATGATACAATCTAAAAAAGACCTTTGGGCCAGGGTATCCGGTGCATTTATTATCTATTCCTGCTACAGCGATTTGTGTAAATGCTGAATTAGCAGTGTCCAGTTTGATTTGGAATATCATGATTTCTGGCAGCTTGAGAAGTGTGAAATTTTCATTACACCTTTTTTCCTGATTCTGAATGTCATTACTAAATAAATAAAAAACAGCCTGGGATTGCTAAAAGACACCCTCAGGTTCATTAAATTTACTTGCAAAATTCATACTTTCACATAGTTTTGACTAACAAATACCCCAGATCACAGCCATCCTGAGCTTTGAGGGATTGGGAGAGAATTCAAAATCTGAACCTTGATCTGGGTCCAATTTTTTGTAGCTGGTCCTTATCTCTATGGTGGATTGAGCCAAAATGCTGGGTCTGAACACCCCCAAAACTTTGGAGCATTCAAAATATGGATCTGCATTTTGTAGCTTGTGTAAACTTGGAAACCAGGTAAAATTTGATTGTTGTCCTGAGGTTTTTGGATTCAACACACAACTCAGATGTGAGGTGGAGGGGGAATCTACATGGATCAAAAATCAAAGGAAATACATGTGAACTGAAGTCACTGTTCTCACTCAACATGTTTTTGCACATTTCTACTTGTAGCCAGTTTGAGAACCAGTTTACCAGTGCAGAACTAACACTGTCAGAACTGACTGCATGTACCACAGTGCACAATAAAGTCAGGCACTGCTGTGAGAAAGTTTGCCTCCAGGCTGTGTCTCCAGCGAACATTAAGGGAATAAGATGGAAATAAAACCCCTGAACCAAGCATAAAGAGACATACACTAGGGAAAATGGAGGCCAATAGAGGTTCTTTGGAGCAGACTCTCTAAGCACTGACTACACTGTTCGGAATAAAATATAGATACATTATAATTTTTAACTACTACTGTGAATTGGCTCTGAGACCTTTGCATGTTAATTTTGCCAGCCTGTTTTTAAATGTCAGAAGCCTCCACTAATCAGGGCATAGGTGATCATTTCTTTGAGAGGAAGGACAGCCTTCCTCTCCCTTTTGTGAACCTAACGGTAGCCCACTTCCCACATTCCTTTCTGGGTCTGTGCTCCAAAAAGGCTGTTATCTGAGATTAGCTCCTATTGAGTCATTTTTGATGTCATCATTGCTGTACTTCCAATGCAACTTATGATCGTGTTTATTATAGCACAATAAGTTTGCATGGCTTTTTACAGAAAGATGGATGCTTAAATATCTTTGAGGACCTGAGCTGCAGTCCCTTCCCCAAGGAGCCTCCAGGCTAGGTAGACACAGGATGCATGGAGGATGTGTGCAAACACTGAGCAAGTGATGAAAAAGAGTGGAGAATGAGCTGTCTGGCGATATGATAGTATGGTTGCTGAACACACTGATGGTTAAGATATTTATTTATTTTCACTTAAAGTCCAGTTCTACCTTCTTACACACACACACAGAGTTTATTTGTTTTTAGCAAATAAACACAAGCTTAGTCTTCCTTGCAGGATCAAGTAGACAAACAGGGCTGGTTATGATGACAATATCTCTTATTCACCACAGATATATTCTTTGGTAACAGCAAAGAGATACTGAAAGCTGCTAGCAAATAATAATAATAATATTGCTTTCTGCATAAAAGTTCCCTTTTATTAAGTGTGCCCCACTGTAAGGATCCCTCTTTAAAAAGAAAACAGAAGGACTGAGATTGGAATGATTTTTCATTTTTGTTACACAGTATGCTTCTCTCTCTGCTATCCACCTCAGTTCTTGAATTCTGGAAAGTTTCAGTTCTTTACCATTCACCAGAATGAGTTCCAGTCACTGACTCAAAAAAAATAGGACTAACTTACCAAAATTAAATTTTAGACTATTTTTTTTATGTCTTACATTGACTACCGCAGAGAAAAATAAAGTATACTGTGCATTTGGAATGACTATGTACACATGTAGCACTGGTATAAAATATGAGTACATTTGTCTACATTCCCTGTCACTGGGAAATCCAGAAAAAAATCATTTTTCAGACATAACCTTACACTGCAGAAGTGAGATCAGACCCTATGTACATATTATTGAGGCCATAATTAATTAGCAGAATTAATTCCATTAGTCTTTTAAAGCCCACATCATTCCCAGCCTTCATTTTGCACATTAATGCTTCTTTATTATTTGAATTCTTCTGATGCTGAGTAGCACCCCAATTAAAAAAAATAGTCATCCTATTACCATGTTAGCTGTCAGAATATCTAGATGCTTGAGACAGTTTTACTGGGAAAAGGAAATTGGGGAAGTGACTGTTGAAATAAATTGTGTGGGTATCTGTATGCCTTCTTGATTAGGTCCCTGTAACAAAACAAAAAAAAAAAAAAAAAGGAATTTTTCTTGTCTCAGTAAGTTTATTTCTCCAATGTAATATACATATTGAAATGAACTGATTATGTGATTGTAGGAATTCAGGCAACTTAATGCTTTCTTAGGAAACAGAGCTGAGTGTCAAAGGGGGTATGTTGAGGATGGTTTAGGAAACTGTTACCCTGATCTGTTTCACAGCATGTAAGTTTTACATTAGTCAGAGAGCCAGGATAGAGCAGTAGACTGACATCAGATTTAAAGAATCCTTTAGTCATGTGATTCTTCTGTCTACTCTTTCTCTTCGCCCTAGTTAAGAGCAGAGAGTGTAGACCCCATGCAATGTAAAAAACAACTAATAAAACAGATCAGTAATTATTGCTCCCAGATTTCTGCCTAAGAGGAAGATGTTTTATATGATTTCATGAAAACCACTCTTTTTAAATTCCAGTCCTTTGTAGGGCAAAGATCTCTCAGGCCAAATCCTAAGGTCTTTACTTGCCAATTGATTCTGCAGCCTGTCCTCAGATGGAGTGGCATGTACCCACTGGGGTAGATGTACATTATGTCACAATTCAGAAAAAACACTTAAGCACATGCTTAAAGTTAAGTTCGTGCTTATGTGCTTTGCTGAGGCAGGGTCTATACACTGCAGGCCAGGCAGAGACACATAGCCCCAGGAAGCTCCCTGAGACTAATGTACTACATCCTTTCAGAGGGCAGAGATTTTTCCCCCAGGTGCACTCAGCCTGTTCTGTTAACCCACATGTGTGAGGAGAGGGCAGAGCCACACTCCTCTTGCTCCCCTGCCCTCTACTTGCTAAGTTGCTTATGTGGGGGAAAATTTCAGGCTTTGTCTATAGCCCAGACCAGCACCAATCACAGGATACTAATTGCCATATTGGAGCCAGCAAGAATTCAGTAGCAGTTTCCAGGCTCCCCGCAGCACAGCGGCTCTGTTTCTGGGCAGCTCTTCTGTGGGCCACACTAATGGAGGGTAGGGTGACCACCTTTTCAAAAGGCAAAAGTGGGAAACATACAGGAGCTTTCCCCCACTGTGGTCCTGCCCCTGCCCCTCCTCTTCCCCCAGAGGCCCCACTCTCTGGTCATCCAGAGCTGGCCATGGTAAGAGCTGCCCAGGGAGCCCGGGCTGCTGTGGGGACACCAGAACACTCCACCTGTCCTGTCAGGGGGTCAGGGCGCCTGAGAGCAGCCCCTGGCCCATGTCCCTGTCCCACAGGGTGCACTGTCCAGAGCAGGAGGAGGGTCCGGAGCTACCCACAGAGGCCCAGGCTCCCTGAGTCGCTCTTACTCCTGCCTGTCTCCAGCTTCTGGCCTGGCCAGGGGCAGGATCTTGGGGGGAGAGGAGGAGCAGGGGCTGGAGTTGCACGGTATGGGGCAGCTAAGGCCCACCTCAGCCACCTCACCTCCAACCTGGTCCAAGAAGAGGCTGGCACTACCTCTGAACCTCTGGCACCACCTCTGAACCACTGGCAGGCATGGAGTGGTGCCTCAGGGAATTTGAGACAAATGCTATCCCATGGTCATAGAATATCAGGGTTGGAAGGGACCTCAGGAGGCCATCTAGTCCAACCCCCTGCTCAAAGCAGGACCAACACCAACTAAATCATCCCAGCCAGGGCTTTGTCAAGCCTGACCTTAAAAACCTCGAAGGAAGGAGTTTCCACCACCTCCCTAGGTGCTTCACCACACTTCTAGTGAAAAAGCTTTTCCTAATATCCAACCTAAACCTCCCCCTCTGCAACTTGAGACCATTACTCCTTGTTCTGTCATCTGCTACCACTCAGAACAGTCTAGAGCCATCCTCTTTGGAGCCCCCTTTCAGGTAGTTGAAAGCTACTATCAATTCCCCCCTCCTTCTCCTCTTCTGCAGACTAAATAATCCCAGTTCCCTCAGCCTCTCCTCATAAGTCCTGTGTTCCAGCCCCCTAATCATTTTTGTTGCCCACCACTAGACTCTTTCCAATTTTTCCACATCCTTCTTGTAGTGGGGGGCCCAAAACTGGACACAGTACTCCAGATGAGGCCTCACCAGTGTTGAATAGAGGGGAATGATCATGTTCCTTGATCTGCTGGCAATGCCCGTACTTATACAGCCTAAAATGCCATTAGCCTTCTTGGCAACAGGGGCACACTATTGACTCATCCAGCTTCTTGTCCACTGTAATCCCTAGGTCATTTTCTGCAGAACTGGTTCGTAGCCATTCGGTCCCTAGTCTGTAGCAGTTCATGGGATTCTTCTGTCCTAAGTGCAGGACTCTGCACTTGTCCTTAGTGAACCTTCAGATTTCTTTTGGCCCAATCGTCTAATTTGTCTAGGTCCCTCTGTATCCTATCCCTACCCTCCAGCATATCTACTACTCCTCCCAGTCATTCAGCCCAGGACCAGGACTTGAACTTTGCATGTCAGAACTGTCCTGTTCAATTCAGGATGGGTGGTCTCCCTAATGGAAAGGAGTCCTTACTCACTTCTCTCCCATCCCCCACTGTGATGTCTTGTAAAAACAAAGCACAATCTAGCCTACTGGAATCCCAGGCTTGCAGAACCCAGCCCTCAGTTTTTATTGACAGAGTTGTGAACACCTCGGGAATGGAGGTTATTCATAACTCTGAACAAAACCTTATGGTTGTTCTTTCAAAAGTTTATAACTGAACATTGACTTAATACAGCTTTGAAACTTTACAATGTAGAAGAAATATGCAGCTTTCCTTTTAGTTTTTTAAGTAGTTTACATTTAACATAGTACTGTACTGTATTTGTTTGTTTTTTTAGGGGGAGGAGGGGGTTGGTCTCTGCAGCTGCCTGATGGCGTACTTCCAGTTCCAAATGAGGTATATGGTTGACTGGTCAGTTTGTAACTCTGGTGTTTGTGACTCTGAGATTCTACTGTACCCATTACTCAGGCAAACATCTATTAACTTCAGTGGGAATTTTGCCTGAGGAAGGACTGAGTAAAATCTGGGGAAGCTCTTAAGGATTTGGTCACTCAGGAATAATAAGATTAAAGGCATCTTTCTAGCTCAGGAAATGTGAGCTATCAGCCTGTTTATATTTTTAACTTCTTACATTTTTTTAAATTCAATTCTTAAGGGTTTCCCCATAAGAGAGAATACCAAGGACAAGTCAAACAGCACAGTATGAACTAATCCCCCCCACCCCCCCACTTTGTATTATTAAAAGAGCATGAGATGCACTTTAGGGCAGTTTATTGAGTGCATATACCATTGAATATGACAAGTAGGTTAATTGGAATGAAGGAAAATGTGACCCTCTGCTATAACTGCCCCTTAAGGGGACAGAGTTTAATGTTGTTATTATTGTGTTCTGCAACATTCTGAGAATAGTGATGGAGCATAGGAACTGTTCTCAACAAACAGAGCTGCATCGAGTGATTTGCATTAAGTTTGACTAAAGCTTGCCCCAAGAAATCTTTCACTGGAAAATCTTGTAGCACTCACAAATACTTCAGAAGAAACAGTACTGGGTGTCCAGCTCAGGGGTAAAGCAAAAGTATCATCAGAGAGCCTTGTGGTTTGCATGTCAAAATCATGTGTTTCAAGCTTACCTGCCACTGTTATTGCAGAGCATATGTACAGAGGAACTGGAGCTGTGAGTGTGTGTGTGTATATATGTATTGAGTGAGGAATAGATTTTCCTTTGAAAGAAAGCATCACAAGAAAAATAGTAAAAATAAGTTGTAATTTTTTAGCGTTTTCTATTTGTGATGTGTTTTAATGTTCCGTTAAATTTAAATCCCAGACCCGAAGAAGAGCTGTGTGTAGCTTGAAGGCTTGCGTCTCTCACTGACAGAAGTTAGTCTAATAAAAAATATTACCTCGCCCACTCTGTCTCGCCAATATTCTGAGACCAACACAGCTACACCAACACTGAAAACAAATTTAATTCTGCCAGCTCTCTATGGATGTGTAGTGCATGAGAGTTTTGGTTGTACTGCATTCTAAATTTGAACCTAACTTTATATAGCCCAATCTGGAAAGCTTGCCTCTTACTCATACCTAGACTGTATCTACATAAGTAGGCCGCTTGATTTCAGTGGGAATGCTCATCAGAAAAAGGGCTTGACAGATTAGACCCTTATATTGTACTATTTTACTCTCACCAAATTGAACAGGAGGTTAATCCATACCTAACAGAGAAGCAAGTAAATATGCATTCACTGTAAAGCTTAACTCACATAGTACTGTCAAATGAACTTGCAGGCTCGTTACTTAGGGCTTGGTTACACTTGCGAGTTACAGTGCAATAAAGGAGCCCCAAGTGCACTAGCTCACTCCCCGTCCACACTGGCGAGGCATGTAGAGCGCTCTGACTCCATGGCTAGAGCACTGCTGGTGCTCCACCACGGTGAGTGGAATAACGTTTGCTGCTCCCCCACTGGAGTGCCCCAGCGTCAGTGTGAATGAGGTGTTGCATTACTGCACTCTGATTGACCTCTGGAAATGTCCCATAATCCCCTTAAGTCAAGTGGCCATTCTTGTCATTGTTTTGAACTCACTGTAGGAATGCAGATATGCCCTTTCAAAGCCCGTTTTTGACAGCTGGCTTATCATCTGCTCCGGGACAAAGGAATGCTGCTTGCTTTGAGTGAGTGAGAGGCAGGCCGGGGAGAAGGAGGTCTGCTGCTGTCTGAACTTACAAGACAGCATGTTGATGCTCTCAGCCCCTAAAAACCCCACTCTCTCTACCCCCACATACACACAACACACTCCCTGTCACACTCCACCCCACCCAACCCACATTTGAAAAGCACATTGCAGCCACTTGCATGCTGGGAAGCTACCACAATACACTGCTCTCTGTGGCATTGCAAGGGCTGCTAATGTGGCCATGCCAGTGCACTTCCAGCTGAGAGTGTAAACACTCAGCAGCATTTTCCCTGCTGCGGTGTCTGAAGGCTCGTTTAACTCCCAGCACTCTACAACTGCAAGTGTAGCCATGCCCTAAGTGCTGTCGTACTCCCCAGGTCACCATCCAGCCAGTAGAGGGCTCAATCCCCAGAATACAGGACAAGGGAGGACAAGCTGAGGTCAGTGGGGACTAGGCTCTGCAGAGAGCTAGAGGCTGCATGAGCACAGGAGCAGCAAGCTGGAGGCAGCAGACTGGAAGCTGGCTACAGAGGGAAGGTCAGGAGCAAAGACTCTTGCTGTTGGTTTGGAAAGCCAATCCAGGAAACAGCCAGTTGTCTATTGCTGGCAAGCGACTAGCAGTATTATCTGAAGGAAGATATAGGTCAGTGGAGTCCCATGAGATACATTTACCCTTATATGCTGGACTGAACTGCAAGTAAGAACTGGATTAGCACTGCTGGGTTGATCTTTTTTGAGCAGGCCCCATCTTTTAGTCGGGGCTTCTAGATGCTAATATAATGCACAATACATAAATAAATAATAATCATACCTGGAAAACAGACCAAGATTCACTAAGACAAACTTGAAAATATAATTTTGCAACTATACGTATAAAATGACAGGGTCTAAATTAGCTGTTACCACTCAAGAAATATCTTGGAGTCATTGTGGGTAGTTCTCTGAAAATATCCACTCAATCTGCAGTGGCAGTCAAAAAAGCAAACTGAATGTTGGGAATTATTAATAAAGGGATAGATAATAAGACAGAAAATATCAAATTTCCTCTGTATAAATCTGTGGTACACCCACATTTTGAATACTGCATGCAGATGTGGTTACCCCATCTCAAAAAAGATATACACTTCTACCCCAATATAACGTGACCCGATATAACACGAATTCAGATATAATGTGGTAAAGCAGTGCTCTGGGGGGGCAGGGCTGCGCGCTCCAGCAGATCAAAGCAAGTTCAATATAATGCAGTTTCACCTATAACATATGTGACAAAGTTCCTCTTCTACCTTGGTGGGTCCTGCGCTTATTGGCAGATTTGCTCACCTCAGTGATCTTCCCCACAGTCTGGATCAACTCCTCCTGTGTCTGATCAGGAGTTGGGAGTTTGGGGACCTGGGCCCGCCCGCCTACTCTGGGTTCCAGACCGGCCCCTGTGATTGCGCGTCTATAATGGCCTCGTTGTAACAGCTGCTGTGACAGCTACAATCCGCTGGCTACTTCCCATGGCCTCTCCAAACACTTCTTTATCCTCACCACAGGACTTCTCCTGGTGTCTGATGATAACACTTTACTTCTTTAGTCCTCCAGCAGACAGCCTCTCCTCTCAGCTCCCTGTGCTCCTGCTCTCAGCTCTGCACACTCACTTCCTCTTCTCTAAGCTCCTTCCGTCTGATTGGCAGTGAGCTCCTTTTTAAACCAGGTAGCCCTGATTAGCCTGTCTGATTAGAACACCTGCCAGTCAATTCATTTGTCTGCCTTAATTGGTTCTAGAAAGTTGTCTCTGATTCCTCCAGGCAGCCCCTGCTCTAGTAATCAGGAACAGAAAACTATCATCCAGTGGGCCAGTATATTGCCCTCACCAGACTCCTGTAGCCCACTGCCTGGGTCTGCACACATTTGGTAAGTTTTTTGCCTGAGGCAGTGTTATATCGCATGGTTAGAAAGTGCTATCTGGATATTGAAAAAGTTCCAAAAGGGCAACAAAAATGATTAAGGGTATGAACAGTTCCGTATGAGGAAAGATTAATAAGACTGGACTTTTCAGCTTGGAAAAAGATAGCTAAGGGGAGATATGATTGAAGTCTATAAAATCATGACTGGTGTGGAAAAAGTAAATAAGGAAGTGTTATTTACTCCTTCTCATAACAGAAGAACTAGGGGTCACCAAATGAAATCAATAGGCAGCAGATTTAAAACAAACAAAATGAAGTATTTTTTCCACACAACACTCAGTCAACCTGTGGAACTCCTTGCCAGAGGATGTTGTGAAGGTCAAGACTATAACAGGGTTCAAAAAGAGAACTAGATAAGTTCATGGAGGATAAGTCCATCAATGGCTATTAGCCAGGATGGGCAGGGCTGGTGTCCTTAGCATCTGTTTGCCAGAAACTGAGAATGGGTGACAGGGAATGGATCACTTGATGATTATCTGTTCTGTTCATTCCCTCTGGGGCACCTGGCGCTGGCCACTGTCAGAAGACAGGATATTGGGTTAGATAAACCTTTAGTCTGACCCAGTATAGCCATTCTGATGTTCTAATAAAAAATCAGTTTGTGTCTGTAATTTTCTATATTTCATTTGCTACAATAATTCTTAATGAATTTTAAAAAGATTGCCTACATCTGAAAAGAAGTGGCCAGATCAGGTGGGAAGATGGTTATTTCCCTTTGAAATTCATGTACCTGAAAAACACTGACAGCTGAACTTGAAATAGGAAATGCTGTCTTTATTCTCCAGCCCAGTCCCCATGCTGTGTGACTACAAAAAGGACTGGCACAGAGCAAGTCATTCACATATTATCTACCGTATTTCACTTAACATCCATTTCACAGGCCCTGTTCAAAAAACTTTCAAGAGGACAATTATGAAATAACCTGCTGTCACAGAGTACTCTACCCACCCTCTACACTGGGTTCCAGTCCAGGGCCCTATAGCAAGCAGTTAAGGTCTGGTCCTCAGCAACCTTACTGCTCTCTTCCCTGGACTATTTTGTACTATTCTTCTTTAAGCTTTCCTTCACCAGCTTTTCTAGTCAGACCTTCACCTCTCAGGCCTACTAGGTGAATCATTCCTCATGGGTTCCTATCCTGCCTTCTCCCTCAGCTCAGGGACAGAGACTACAGGCTTCCTCCCAGCCACCCCCTTACACTGGTGCCAGCCTCCTGGCTTTATAGAAGCCCCACCTGTTCCCTCACAGGTGATCTTCCTTCTAATTAGCGCCCTCCACACAGCCTATATCTCCCCTGTCTGCAGCTTAATTGGCTGATTGCTCCCACCTGACCTAATTCAACTCCTCCAGGTCTGGTGTGGGCGTACATCCCATCACAGCTGCCCAAAGAGGACATTTCCTTCTGACTCTGATCTGTGAGGGGCTGGCTTATGTCTGAAGCATGAGGATTTAGATCACTTCTAAAGAAACATTTTTATCCTATCTAGCGTAACTCTAGCTGTTCTCAGTACCCATGTAATCCTTTTTTTGACTCTAAGGGATTGTCTACATGGCCCCACAGTATGGACTCTAGAGGTGTTACTTGTAACATATACTAAAGTGTTGCGCTGTAACTGCCTTGTGTGGACTGTGTTCATGCCAAATGAAGGTACTTAGCTCACTTTTAACATTGTGGTGTTTGAAACAGGACTACATTACCGTGAACTAGGTACCTGTTAGTTGTTGCTAGCAGGATTTACTCAGGGCAGTTACAGAGCAGCATGCTGCAGTTCACACCCCATACTCCACACTGCAAATCCATGTAGACTAGTGGCTCTCACTCTTTTCAAATTACTGTACTCCTTTCAGGAATCTGACATGTCTTGTGTACCTCCAAGTTTTACCTCACTTAAAAACTACTTGTTTACAAAATCAGGCATAAAAATACAAAAGTATCACAGCACACTAGTACTGAAAAATTGCTTATGTTCTCATGTTTACCATATAATTCTAAAATAAATCAATTGGAATAGAAATATTGCACTTACATTTCAGTGTACTGTGTATTGAGCAGCATAGTCAAATCATTGTATGAAATTTTAGTTTGTACTGACTTTGCTAGTGTTTTTTATGTAGCCTGTTGTAAAACTAGGCAAATAACTAGATGAGTTGATGTACCCCCTGGAAGACCTCTGTGTGCCCCCAGTAGTAAACATACCCCGGTTGAGAACCACTGATTTAGACAAGCTGATACTTCGCTCTTTGTCTCAATTATATCTTGTGCCATTGCCACTTCTGAGACTCAGAAAAAACAGCCACTGACCGCCTCCCACCAACAACAAAAAGAGTCCTGGTGCCAATTATAGCTAATTATTGCTAAAAAGTTTTAGAGAACTGTTGTACACAAAAAACAATATCACAATGTGTATATTTTGATGTTATTTTATAATTCTTCTTACTTTAGCCTAACATGGCACCAGAGTCCAGACACCAGAGCCGTGAACTGTAGAGCACTTTAAAGTGTCTCACCTGAAAAAATGTCCAACACATTAAATCTTTTAACTGGCAAGGCAGTACCGATCAAGGTGGAAACCCTAGGCACCAGTTAATTATGCATTATGTTAAAAAGCATTTCCTTTATCCATTTAAAATTTGTTGCCAGATTTCCTGCTTCTCATAAGGATTTGAGCCTGTAAGATGATGAGTATCAGAGGGGTAGCCGTGTTAGTCTGGATCTGTAAAAGCAGCAGAGAATCCTGTGGCACCTTATAGACTAACAGATGTTTTGGAGCGTGAGCTATCGTGGGTGAATACCCACTTCGTCAGACTCAGGTACTGGAAATTTCCAGACCACAGTGAGAGATTATGCCATACACTATCAAAGAAACTGAGGAACCACCTGATCAGCATCCTATACAGCAAACAGGAAAACATCAAAAAAGAGCTCTCCAACCTGGAGACTTTCATTAATAACCAAACTTCCATAAAAACGGACTTCACTAAAATAAGACAGGAGATCTACA
>NC_133769.1:251987839-252013022 GCF_003597395.2 Chelonoidis abingdonii
GACACCATCAGCTCTAGACTAAACAAAGACTGTGAATGGCTTACCAATTACAGAACCAGTTTCTCCTCCCTTGGTTTTCACACCTCAGCTGCTAGAACAGGGCCTCATCCTCCCTGATTGAACTAACCTCGTTATCTCTAGCTTGCTTGCTAGCATATATATACCATTTCCACTACCTGCGTCTGACTAAGTGGGTATTCACCCACGATAGCTCACGCTCCAAAACGTCTGTTAGTCTATAAGGTGCCACAGGATTCTCTGCTGCTTTTGTAAGGTGATGAGCACCCTGGCTCTGATCCAGCAATGCACTTTGGTCCAGAAACTCAAAGGAATTTCAGTCAGATCAAGGGAGTGAGGCACCTAAATACCTTTGAACATCTGGGCTTTAAGCAGCTGAGTACCTTTAATGATTTAGGCCTATTGACTGCATAAGTAGGCCCACTGACTTGGCTGTGTTAATTTCCCCACTTAGGGTTAGATTTTTAAAGGCAAAAATAGACAGTTTGGCACCCCAGCTCCCTTTGATATCCTATGGGAGTTGCGTGTTTATCTCCCAGTTTAGCCTTTGAAAATCTGCCCCAAGGTGTTTGTTTTTGGTTCTGTCCCTAGTATACTGAACCTAATAATATTCTGCTTACTTTTATTTACTGGCTCACTATAGTGAGCTCTTGAACCAACTGCTGTGTGTTACTTAGTATTAAGTTGAGAATAACATCTCATTGTGTGTGCTCTAGAACAGTGGCGTGCAAACTGGGGGAGGAGGGTGCAAGAGGTTCTCTGGAGGTGGCACAAAGAAACTGGGATCCAGTGGGTTCTGCAGGATCTGCTGCCATAATAGCAGGAGCAAGATAAAAATAGAGTGGGTATTGTGGGGCAGGACAGGAGCAGGATTTAAAAATAGTCCTCCCGCACCGCAAACAACGTGATCACCCTGGCCACCAGCCACTGCTCTCTGACCACCCAGATTTGAAGGCAGCGCCACCGCCACCAGCAGCAGCACAGAAGTAAGGGTGGCCTATTTTTGTCTGAGACGTTCATGTTGTTTGTGGTGCAAGAGGACTATTTATTTAATCCTGCTCTCATCCTACCCTGCAATAGTCAGTTCCACCTGCTCCCGCATTGTTTGTTGAATTTTTATCTTGCTCCTGCTATTAAGGCAGCAGGATCCCAATGCCACTGCAGAGTGGAGCCCTTGTGAAAAAAAATATAAAAATAAATAAAACAGTTTCAGATTACAAGTAAGGGAGGGAGGGGGGTGCAACTGGAAATTCTGTAAATAGTAAGGGGAGGTGCAACTGGAAAAGTTTGTGCATGACGGCTCTAGAACTAGTTGTTCCAAGAAGCAATCATTTAATTTTCTATTTGCAGTATATGCCTCTCAATTATCCAGATTAGTCAGTAAATTTGAGCAAAATTAATTCATTCCTTGATGGATGAGGAAGTGAGCAGAGAGGAAAGAAATAGGACTATTGTTCTTAGGTGGATTTGAAGGTGGTAACATTGTCCTGATAAGGAAGTAGTTGGGAACACATAAGCAGTGTGGTGTTCCAGCTGGAAGGTACATGGAACTGTCTTCTTAGTGCTCATTTTCAGACAACAGCAATGAAATCATGTCTCCAGCACAGGAAGAAGGTCAGCCAACAATGTTTTGTTAAACCCATCAAATTATGCTCACCACTGACTACATGTCATCAGCATACACTGAATTAACAGAAGGAGCTGATGGTCTAGCAATCCAAACAGAACAGTGTTGCCACAATAGAAGCAGAAAAAAGTGCACCGATCTTTTTATTTGCTGTGTACTAAGAAGCAGGATTCCCTAGATGAAACTGATCTCTTATGTCTTTTTTCTCTCTCTTTTATTTGGCAAACTGCATTTAGTGGCTTCAGAAGCAAACCGCTCTGTCAGCCAGCATCACCTGGCAGCAGAAGAATGTATGAAAGTTCAGTTCAGTGTTTTTATTGTTTAATAAAATATAGGTCCAACCTTCCATCTCACCAAAAAGAAAAAAACCAATTACCCAGTGTGAAGACACATAAGGACATCTGAATATATGCTGAAACTGATACAGAGGTCCTACATTCATAGTCACAATATAAGAATTGAGATCAAATGTGTAGTAGTTTTGTATATATTTTCTTAAATCAGATATTTATCTACCAGACTCTAGCAGTTCACCTTACTCCAAGTATTGATATTGTTAAATGGGCATAGGTTAAATGCATACTCCAGCTTTTGCACAAAGTGTAATGGGAACTTCCTGAACTACAGATGGTATCAGAATCTAAACTTCGTAGGACATCTCTTCTGAAAGACAGCCTCTCCTCCAGCAGTACCATAACTAGAGTTTCCACATCCCACAAAACTTTCTGAGATTTCAGAAAACTTCCCATTCAGCATCAGGACAAACCTGCGACCTTTTGCAGTTTTTCCCACAGAGGGAAAGCTACCCTAGAATAGATAATGGCCCAGAGGCTAGCACATGGAATGTAGAAAACCCAGATTCAAATCCCTATGATGAATCAGGCAAAGCATACCAGGACCTGGGTTTCTCACATCCCTGATGAATGCACAAAGCACTTGGCTCCACAGTCAGTCTGTCTCTCCTTCAGTTTCTCCAGCTGGAACTGTTCAACTTTGTATAACTAATGACATATGCCTTGGGAGAGATTGAGAGACTGACTTTACAGTACAGTGGTTAGGCCACTGACCTGGGATTTGGGAGACCAAGATTCAAGTTCTTCTTCCAAATTAGGCAGAGCAGGGTATTAACAGTCTGGAGAAGCTCAAGAGCATGAGTACCAACCTCAGGGCAGACTGTGAAGGAGCAAAGCACAAACCTCAAATTGATTGTGAGTTCTATACTTAGATTTCACCAACCAATCATCAAGTGTAAACTCCTCAAGCACTATAACAGCCTTAATATGGAGTCACAGAGAATCCCCTTGGGTACTCTGATCTATCGTGCCACCCAGGCAAGCCTGCCTTTGTGAGAGATGGTCCCTTACACCAAAAATGACAACAAAATTCAGATTACTTCCAGTCTTAAAGGGGCAATCACTTACCCTGGCCAATTGCACTTTAGATCTCACACCAAAGACAATGTTTGTAGTCAATTCTATAATAAACTATCTGAAGATTCATTAGCTAAGAAAAAGAAATGAGAATTATTTACAAGATTAAAGCAGGAAAACATACACACACAAAAGAGATACAGTCATAAGTTCTAAAAGGTGATAGAAGTTGCTGTAGCATGCAAGCTTTATATGTCCTTTAGGGCTAACCCAGGCAGCTGCAGATCCCTTGCTTATGCTTAGAAATCTCATCTTCCCAAAGTTCAAGCAGCACAGAGATCCAATTTCTTCTTGTTAGGGATTTTTATCCCCTTGCCCCCAGAGTTCAAGCTGATGGGATGAGTTCACCAGCATGTCTTCTCTTCGTGGGGTGGGGGAGGAATGCAATTAACAAAGTCTTGTTCTTTGATGTTTCACAATGGCTCATTTGGTTTCAGTGGGCTTTCTTGGTAGGCAGGGCCTAACATCTTCCATAGGAACCCAGCATTTTACATTCATGAATGAGTCTTTCCTGTTAGATGATACAGTTACAGGATTACAATGCAAACACTTAATGTCATTTTATAACATGGGGTACAGATGTTATAGGTGAGATTAATGCATGCAGCAATTTACAAGGATCCATAATGTCTAAACACTAAACACATTTTTAGAACTCTAATACCTCTTTTAGCAACACTAACACACAGGTGAGCCAGACTGGTTTCTGCTATATACTTTCCAGCATTCAGCTAAGGCCGAGGGATCTTGGCATGAGCTGGCATCTGGCTTGCCAGCATCACATAGGGACTTGAACCTTCATCTTCCAGGGTGAGTGCCATAACAAGGAGGCTCTTCTGTGTCACTCTTTCTGTGACCAGAAATTCCATCCTGGACCTGAGAAACCTTTCCTGACAAAAGCTCTTGTCAAAACTGGTACACTGCCACAAAAAGTTTCTAGCATTTTCCATTAAAAAAAAAAAAAACCCAGAAAATTCTCAACCAGCTCTAACCATAACCCCCAGTATTGTGCCAGGACATTTGTACAGAACTGGATCCCAAGAAAGAGTATCTGCTATGAAATCTGTAACACAGTTTGTAGTGCCCTGTATTTTCCTTTGCTATCTCTTCAACTCTGCCCAGTTTATGAGATAGGATGTGATCGCAGCCCAGAGTCATTTAATTTTAGGCTGAGTGTGCGAGTCAGATCCCCAACCTCTTTACACCACTGCTGCAAGGAGGCTTAAAGCTGCCTTAAGGTAGCTGTTGTGGAGTCCTCTGTCACAGAGGAATGGAATCCTAAGTAGGTTCAGGGATGGCATAGTGAGCATTCTGGGGTGGGCATAGGGCATATCAGGGGCAAGTGGAGGTGTGATCCAAGCTGACACAGATGATCTTTGAAGTTGCTATCCACTTGTGGAAGCGAGAACACTGTTCTAACTTGCGCTGGGAGCAAGTTTGTTCCAATCAGTAGGACTGGAAGGTGCTCCCCTTTGCTTCCAGGTATGCTGAGCATCCAACTACCTTTTCCTACATCACAGTTGTCTTCTACATATTGATCTGATCTAATATTCAGTATGGCATTTGCAAATTATCTTAGAACCCAATCATGCAAGGTGCTGAATGGCCTCATTCCCTTCAGTCCACAGTAGGTATCCAGCACCTTGCAGACAACTATCCTTGTTCATGGTATGTTAAAACAGGGAACCCATCTAAAAAGCTTACTCTTGCATTCTTTGGCCTATATTTTCAAAGTGACTATTGATTTTGAGTGTCCAGTTTGAGGCTCTTTAAAGAAGCCTGATTTTCAGCTTATGTTCAGCACCTGCCCTCTGTAAATCAAGTCCTGTTACAGTGTCTCAGGTTCGGTTCCCCGCAAACTGAGGCACAAATCACTTCTGAAAATTAGATCCTGAGGATGTGTTCTTTTTCAGCGGCCATATCTAACCTTCTTGGATGGAAGGCTGTAGCTCTTGAGTTGCGTTGGTACTTTCTTGTCAAGGGTTGTGGCTTGAAGATGGAACTGATCTTCATGAAGGTGTTCAGTACTTGGTGCTGGCAGGCAGTCACACCTTTATCCAGTTTGTCATTTCTATTTGATGCAGTGTCAGAATCACTGCTCTGAAGTTTCCGTAAGGTCTTGAGATCACCCAGGATGCCTTATGTGATGCTAATTATTTTATACCAACTGCCAATATGCTAGAACAACGGAAACATGACAGTTATTTATTCTCTAGAATGAAGGATTTTATGTCCTAGCATTCTTTTGGCAAAACGCAGTAACACAACAAATGGTATTAAAGCTCTGTGCTAACTTATTCCTTTCTGTCCAAGTAGAAAGTTATATGATAGCTGCCTTTCTAATGAGAGAAACATAGTAATCATTACTTTTATGTAGTGGTTGGAACCAGTTATTTGAAATTCTGGTTGCTGCAGTTCTTTGATCTGTTTTTCCTATAGTTTGCATTGAAGCCATTGTTAGTCATTCCTATATTTAGAACTTCTATTGACGTCTCAGATCAGCAAAATAAAAAATTGATATGTGTACCACTGTATTTATATTGTGAAAAACTGATATGCCTGAATTTTACTGTGTGGGTGTATGCAATTTAGATTCACTTTGGAATTAATTTAAGCAGTCAATTTTTTATAATAATTGACAGTGCAAGAAAGAGCATTTATACTCTGATTTTTATACACTGATTTTTGCTTTATCAGGAGTGCTTTCTTTTTATGATTGAAAAGAAGCTAAGTTAGGTTAAGGCAAATATATAAGATACTTACTTTTCATAAATAACATTTGATTAAATAGATATAAAGAGGTGGTCAACAGTGAGATTCAAGTCTACAACAAAGAAGGGACAATGTGAGGGGCAGTCAGGTATTACTGAATTATTTTTGTTCATTTTGTTTTAAAGTATATAACAGGTATGTATAAATATTGGCTATATCCCTCTCCACCACTCTTCATGTGTTACCTTTCTTAGACTGAGAGTTCTTCAGGACAGCATCTTCCTATGTGTTTATGAACCATCAGGGCTCTCATTCTGACTGGAGCCTTTGTACACTACCATGTGAAACATAAACAGGTTGAGAAAAAAAATTCAAAGTTCCTTCCTACAACTTTTTTGTTCTCATTACTTCTGTCTTTGCAATATTTCTGATGAATAAATAAAGATGAATAACCAATAATGTACAGGATTGTTTATCGAAATGAGGTTGTTGAAAAAAAAAAAGAAAAAGAAGCAAAAGAATGTAAGGAGAAGTGGGAGGCATGAGAAGAAAGGCATAGAATTGTATCAGGGTGGAGTGAAATCAAGTCGGATGCTATTCTTATCTACATCACAACCCATTGGCTTCAGTGGTTTTGCACAAGGGTAATAGAGTTAAAATTCGGCCCTGAAGGGAGAAGTAGTGTCTCAGAGGAGTTCCCCTATTTCTGAAATGATGTGGAGACTATCTGCTGCCCCAGCCAAGATGATTAATGAACTAATATAGTCTGATCATTCCTAAACAAATTTCACAAAGGGCCAAATTCAGAGCTTTTGCAAACTCCAATAAAGTCAATGGAATTATTCCTGCTTACATCAGGTCTGAATTTGGTGCATAATGTCCAGGTTAACTGTGCAGTAGAAAGTACTTTTAGTCCATTATTGATATGGAGGCTAATTTATTCCTCCTTTGCAGGAGAAGAGATGGTGCATGATGCTTTAGTCAGGATATATTTCAAGAAGGTGAGAGAGATTAGTGTGCCTAACTAGAATGGAGTTATCTTTATTAAGGCCTGGTAGGGAAAATTTAACTCATGGAATTATGGCAAAAAGTAATGTCTCTGATATAATTGAATATATTTATATCCAGAGGGAAAATACCTTGTTGCAAGACCAAATAACATAATCTTGAGAGGACGGTGATTATTAGCATTTCCAGAAGGCAGCCAAATCTGAATGTTTGGCCAAATATTATCAGAGGCACACAAGAAGCCTTTTTTTTCTTCCTGGTCAGAGAATGTGCCAGAAGAGGGTTTAAAAAAATAACAGAGGACAGAGCCACTAAAAGATGCCTGTAAATCCCCCAAATTATTTAACTCACCTGCAGCAAATCCAGAATGGTCTGAGGAGATGCCCTGTTTTGGCATCTGGAAGACTGTTCTATTATGAATGAGTTCACAGTGCCTGCATTCTTATACGCTACAGCTACGCTGTCATTTACAGTAGTGTTTTGGAGGCAGTACTTGCAGAACAGATAGAAAACATGCCAGGGCTTTGAAATAGGAATTTAGTGCAAATATTCAGTCACGTTCAGAACATCTGTGATTGGAGGCACTCATTTTTTGTGGAACTACTCTTGATGATACTTAGATTTTGATTTCAGGAAAGGCCTTGGCCAATAGAAGAGATGCCTGTATAAGTGTACAGCCTACGGATACAATAAACAGTTGTTATAGTAATTTGCATCTTCAGAGTATTGCACAAACCTAATCCACACAACATTGATTTAAAGTGTGGGTCTATTGTGAAAAGTGACCTAAAATTGCATCATAGGGTTTCTTGTGTTTCAGTGAGTTCCACATCAAATCTGCTCAATGTACAAGTAAAAAGATAGTATTTCTAAGCAGCAGCTCTGCCAGCTCAACCTGGGATCTGAAAGTTAAAATGTATTTCTAGGCACCATTGCCTGTACTAGATTATGCAGGCCAGACTCTGCCCTCTGTTATACCTGCCTGATCCGTCAGTTGAGATCTTCAAAGATTACAAAGGGACTTAGCCACAAAATTCCCATTAATTTCAGTGGGAGTCATAGAACCATAGTTAGGATGGACTGCAAGGTTCATCTAGCCTAACCCCCTGCCAGGATACAGGATTTGTTGTATGTAAACCATGTGGTTAAATCCTCTAGTCACCTTTGAAAGTTTTACCTGCTTTTTTTTAAAAGGCCATGTAAATGGCCTTGTCTACATTCAGGCTTTTGTCAAGTTCTCCTATCATCGCTGCTACATAGGTGCAGCACCACCAGTGCTAGGAGACGATAGGTAGGGCTCAGACATTTTCACTACCATTTTTTCTAGCCCTGCTCTGAGAAGTTAGATGACACAGTGGTAAAAAGTGGCTGTTCCACACTTGTGCTCCCACCATGCCTAGTGCCAGTGGCGCTACCCCAGCACTGCCACCAGTGTAGACCCTGAGTGTAGACCCAGCCCGTGAGGGCCTTGGAAATGAGTAGCCAATCCTTTTAATGATGTGTGACCCAAAACAGAATGCAGTGTGCTCTCCCTTAGCTATAGTTGCTCTGCGGGTCATTAACTTCAATGGGAGCGCTTATGTGAGCACAAAGTCCAATGCAGAGATCAAGGGGAGACAGTCTGTGGTCCTTCTCTATCCTGGGGTTGCTGGATTTGGCGCCTGGTGCAGATCGCAGATGTACGAATAGTAAGAATGTATATTTTCTGCTCATATAAAAGGAGATTTAAATCCTCCTTTAGTTTTTATTGGTCATCAATTTTGCCATTGCATTACTGCCTCTGCTATGCAGCTTCTATGCAACACGGGGTTCAAAATCAATTCAAAAGATCCAGAGAGGTGCTGCTATCAAATTGCCTTCCCCCTTTTAATAAGCCACTGAGTCAAAGTCAGACACTCAGATGGTGATGACTAGGTGCTGCTTATTGCCAGAAATAAAAATTGCACGTGACAGATTTTTTTAAAAGAATAAATTGTCTGTTTAGAAAGAAAAGAGAATTTTAAAAAATGTTCATGTTTTTCTCTAACTTCTGACTCGTGCGGTCTGGCATCACTGCACACCATGTGCCACAATGTCGCCTCTCACAACACCTGCTAAAGATGGGGTGAAAAAAAATAAACCTGCCTTCATCTGCTTTCTCCAGTTACCAAGAGTGTCTGATTTTAATCTTGCCATAAAAAAAAAAAAGAGGCTCTAAGCAGACAGTAAACTACAGGTCAGAAAAATACGTACAGGTTACCCCTTTCTCTGCCAGCTAGGTGTCACAACCATGTCCATAAAAACTTTAGCCCTGGTCACAAATAAATTCAGCAAGTTATTTCAAAATATAGAGCATGTTGTGAGATACATACAGTAGATTTAAAAGCCAGAAAATATGGTTGATGCCTCAGAAGAAAAGTTGGCACAATAATAGTCTAAATATCAAGAGACAGAAAAACATATCACATCTCAAGGAACATTTCATGTTGCAATAGATTTAAAGAGACATCATCAACCTTCATAGGTCCAGCTTTACCTAAAGCCCTTAAAGACTGTTATAATACAGTACTGTTTTTTTGCAAGTGAATAAGGTCCTCATCCTGCAAAGTCATAGGTGTGTGCTTAACGTCATACACGAGTAGTCCCACTAACTTCAACTAGACTCCTCATGTGAGTACAGAGCCCAGTGCAGGAACCTAGAGGAGATACAGTCATTGGTGCCCCTCCCCTATGCTGTGGCTACTGGGGATCCATTCGGCCCCTGATACATATTAGAGCAGCTGTTGTAGCAACTTCTATCCAAGCTGTCATGGCTTCTAGGGCTTTTCAGCAGATGGAGAATAGCCTGAGCACATGAAAACCTCATCCATACCTCTTCCCCCTCCTAGCCTGCTCCCTACATGGCCCCAGCAAGCCTCCTGAACTAGGACATTTGCGGGTGCCTGGACAAAGCCAGTGTTGCTGGGGAGTCTTACAGTGGCTCAGTAGTTACTTCATACTGGCATATCAGCTGTAAATGGGAAGTAAGCTATTGATGAATCAGAACTTCATTTGGGCCATCTCATTGGTTCAATTGCCATTTATTGAGGACACATCTCCAGAATCTTTCAGAGTTTTGAGGAGGCTGCCCACAAAGCCCCAGTGCTACATTCTGGAGCTGCTGGAATTTTGTGTGTGAGTATCAGGTCGTGGAGATGAAGTGTGATAACTTTATTACAATTATTTAATTGCAAGCACAAGAAAGATCAGATTTTCAGCTCTCTGGCTAAACAGCAAAGGAAAAGCTCTCCCCTGAAGTTGCTTGCATTTCTCTGTTCAGTGCTGTGGTAACTACTTTCCTAAACTCCTCCGAGTGGCAGGATGAAAGTCCCTCAATTTGTAATCTGTATTCAGCACCTTGTGTAGATGAATCAGGCTGCAATCATGGCTGCCTATTGAGCCTCCATAGGTTGGCAGCCACAGATCCTCATGTCTAGAGCAGTTGTTACTAATTAAGGTATTTCTCCTCATCTTAGATTAAGTAATAATAATATGTTCCATCACAAATACCTCTGATGATGAAGGGGTCCATTAAAATATTCTGGTTTATTAGAATGAAACAAATCTGGTTAATTAAAATCTACAAATTAAAGTATTTTTTCCAAGTTTTTTCTTACAGATTTTTAAACTTTTTTAATAATAAATTCTTAAAATAATAAATAGGATAAGATTATTTTTCCTTCCTCCAGATTTCTATGCTTTCTGCATGCATAACTGAATATCCAGCAGTAGGCTAATTAAGTTTGTTTTGTGTCTAATGATATTGCATCTTCTTTCACTGAATAGTTCAAACTGCAGCCTTGCATTTGATCTATTGTAAGATTTTTTCATCTGCAGATTAAAAGAAAAACATATGAACTCTTAAAGTCTATAAGAGTTTGAGCTGTTGATGCAAGAACGGGTAGGATTTCTATTATATCTGTTCTTTAATTATGGAATAGCATGCAAGAGAAGACTCTTAATTCATAATTAGGTTCCTGACTCTGTTACATATTTTAGAGGATGGCATATGACAGTAGAAAAATATGACAGTAGAGTAAAGCGAGGGAATTGTTCAGAATCCTGTATTCCAAAGGAAAAGATGCCAATAATATTTTAGAATTGCTACTCCCCAGCAGCCTGTCTGAACTCTCTTCCAGGTTATATGCACAGCATAAGTCACTGCCCGATAGTTTCACTGAAAAAGAAAAATATAAACATAACAATGATTGCATTCAATCAATACAGTTGAGACTAAATGTTCTGTGCCCTAGCAGAGCACTATAATTTTTTTCCCCGTCTTATTCTGTACAGAAACAATTTTTCATTTCTAAAGGATAACAGTTGTTCCAAGTGATCTAGCAGATGTAGTTGAGTCTCTCAGACTGAAATATGTAGGTCAGAGCAGTATTGTTTTCTTTGATGTACCTTAATGTCAGCTCTTCTTTGAATGGATAAGCCACTTCAGAGTACCATACTTACTGTTTCATGGGACTCTAACTAGAGGAATCTTACAGTAATCCCAAAATAAATTCAGATAGGGCTATAATGATATTTGTATTCAAACTGGGGGCTTGGTGGGGCAGCAAAATACAGTGCTTGGTCTTTCACTTTGGGACACCCAGGCGTAAATTTCAGTCGGTTCACAAGTGAAAATGAGTTTGGTTGTCTCAACAAAATCCCCTTTGTGCACATTACAAAACCACCACAGGTCTTGGCAAATTAGCAATCTCTGATAACCCAGAACTAGGACTGGAATTAGGTCTAAACCAGAATAGGATGCAGGAAACTTGTCCAGCTAAAACTAAATAACTTGGCTACTGGCCCACAGAGATACCATGTGCCCCTGTGCTAATCGTGATTCTTAGGGAGAAATATTAGTGCTAATAGAAGGACTAGTTTGGTATTATCCATTTCTCATCCTCATCCACTCTTTTGAAAAAAGGGAACCAGTTCTTCTCCACACCCCAAGAAAAATCCAACACCAACACTCCCTCAAACCCCTTCCTCCAAGCACTCCAATTCCAACTTTCTCAATACACATTCTTTAGGGAATATCAAAGGCTCTTCCTTAGCTGCCCAGAGCTTTAACAGACTAATGATAAAAAATAACCAAGCCCTAAAACCCAGGCTAAAGTGAAACTATGTCAACAAATCCTAAATAAAGGTTTGCAGTTCCAAGCCATCTTCATTTATGTTTGGGAGGGGCAGTAAGTGACATGAATAAATCAGGATTTTGAAGGCCCGTCATTACAATCAGGTTAAGAAATCCCATTATCTCATTTTTGACTAAAAGTTCTGATTCATACATTCTTCCAAAACCTATGGGTTCTTGGCTTGTCTGCTGTGTTTATTAGATGTGGCAGAAGACTAGACTGATTTTTTAGAAAACACATGCACACCCCTTTTTCCCCTTTTTGGTCATTAATCTGTGTTTCTTGTGTAAGCAGAGTCAGGATGAACTCTACCCTGACATCTGGTGGTGAATTGTGGAAAAGAACTTCAGAGACTGATCTTGTTTGCATAGGCATACCCACCCCGCCTAGCATGAATAGTCACTTTGGCTGCTGTGGGATCCCCAGTTTCTCTGTTATTGGGGCAGGAAGAATAAAGTGTTGTTACCTTGATTATGTAAACCAAGGACAATGAAACTGTTTTATGCCAGAGGGACTCGCCATCAACTAAGTAGCGCTCGCTAGAAAATGGACATGGGACAAGGGTTCCAAAACCTAGTGAATTGAGAGAGGGTGGGGACAGGTATTTGTACCTCATGGTATGGACCCCTTCTGAGGGCCTGAAATGCCAATTTTGCCTCCTCCTCTTCCTACTGTGGACTATCAGAGATAATTTTAATTCTATTAGGAGTCTAGTTACAGGCTGCTGAGCTGAATTCACATTGGGCCAATGGTGCACCAGCACTGAGGCTCCCCTACTACAAGCTGTAATCACTAAAAGGCTAAAATCACTGAGTGCTGTGGGGGGGCCTGAAGCTATGTTGCTAAGCGGCTGGCCGAGTGAAGCAGTTTTCAGGAAGACTGGAATGGCTCACGGGACAGCTGGTGGAACAGAGCAGAGCAGTTCACAGAATGGCTGAAGCAGCTCACGGGATGGCTGGTGGAATGGCTTGTGGTAAATACTGCAGCAGAACCCCATGGAGAGGTGGGGCAGTTGGGCGTAAGGTACCCCTTAACAGTGCTGAGCTCTGCTGCTCGCACCCAGGCTGGGAGGTAAAACTCTGCAGATAAACTTTAGAACTCTGGGACAGCACTGACCAGGGACAGAGACTTTTGGGGTGTTGGACTTTTGGGACTTTGGGTGATCTTTCAGGTTGCTGGACTTAAGACTCTGAGGGGAAAAAGATACTGCCAAACTTACTTGCAGGTGGGTCTTTTGCTCATGGTTTATGTTATGAATCCTATTAGTGGTGTTTCCCCAACATAATGCCACATTGTTTCCCTCCTTTAGTAAAAGGATTTTGCTATACTCAGGCTCCATGCTTGCGAAAAGGGAAGTATTGCCTCTTAGAGGCACCCAGGAGGGTAGTATGTAATTGTCCCAGGTCACTGGGTGGGGGCTCAAGCTGGTTTTGCATTGCATTATTGAAACGGAACCCCAAGATACTGAACCCAGCCCTTGTTGCTGCCAACTCAGACAAGCAGAAGGGTTACACTTGTTTCGGTCACACTGCTGGTCTCCTGTTCTTACTAACCCCTACTTTCTCCTCCCTTTCATTAGGTGGTTCAGAACCTTCAGTGAGTCACACAGTGCAAGCCAACAAATGAAGTTGAATTTCATTTCATATATATATTATTTAGAAAACCTCCATAATGTCACTTGTTGAGCATAACGCATTCAGGAGACCAGGCCTTAATGGATTTCCATTTTTGTGGGTGTCATTTGGGTGCAATTTTCCACTACCATCATTTGTGCCTACAAATTAAGTCACTTCACAGGTCTGTCTCTGACTTCACCTAAAAAAAACCCAACAGATTTTAGATGGTTAAATGACCTAAATTGCCAGCAGAAATGATTGTGGATGCAAAATTGTGTCTGCGGTTTACACTCATGAAAAGAAAGCTAGCATCAGGAAACCTTCACCTTAAACTGTACCATGTTCCAGGCCTAATGAGATGAAAATATATCCCCAACCTTTATTTTTAAAACAAAACAAATATAACTTTTCAGTAAACAGTTGTGTTCATGTATCGTATCTGTGCAAGTCATGGTATGTGAAGCTGCATAGCCCATCTTTTAAAAAAGCCTGGAAGCAAGGATTTTTTAGCCCTAAATGTTTGTGTAATATGGTCCCAGTTCAGCAAGATATTTAAGCATATGCCTAACTTCAAGCATGGAGCAGTCCTCATGAAATCAAAGAGACTAAACATGGAGGTTAGGCATGTGCTTAAGTATCATAGGGAATCAAGGTTTATATTAGCTGATTTGCTAATAGGTCTGACATTAGTTATCTTGTTAAGTAATTTTAAATAAGTGTGCTTTCCTAAATCAAGCCCTTAGTGCGTAACCCTCAGAAACTAAATGGCTGATCTTGTCATCCTAGAAACAATAAATCCGAGTTTCCTGTTTAACAAGAATATGATTCTGGGACTCCTTTAAGGGTCAGATATTAATAAGGCATTATAAGAATTCTTAACTGATATCCCAAGTGCAGTCCTTTTTCCAAAGACTTTACAAAGATTGAAATAAATTTTCTTCTTAACTAAACCAATCTGGGATCAATTAGTCTCTTCTAGTATGTATGTTTAACTAGTAGGTCAGTTCTGAAATATGCAGAAATTACTGAGTACACTTTCAAAGTCTTACAGTTCCGTTGACAGTTCCCATGTTATTTTTGCCAGGAAGAGATTTCTAGTTGAAGAGTTTATTGCAACTGAAATGCACTGCATTCAGGGGCTACATTATGATAAAATAGGTCAAGCAGCACAGAACACAATTATTTTGACTGAACTAGGGTTAACAAGATGCATGTAATAAATGCCTCAGGAGAACAATCACATGGGCTTGCCGCACATGATACCACAGCAGGATACCAATAGCTTCAGGTTCCAGCTAAATGGCATCATGGTGTGCTCTTTCAGGCAAGAAAATAGTTCTACAATTGTTTGAATGTGATCTCCTCAGCTTATGTGATGTAACCTGACAGTTTAAAGGGTCCCACAAGTACATTTTCGCTGAAGCCTACATAACTTGTACACACTCAACTACACTGTTTTTAACATAAAGCAGAGGGAGAGCGAAAGAGTAATTAATGAAAGATGTGATGCCTTCTGAAACTCTTGGCATGACAGACTGCCCAGCTGCCTTCCCACTTATTTCTGGATAAAGATACAAAAAGTCAGAAGATAGACCTTACCTTCAGGGATTAGAGGTGGGCCCAGCCCAAAACCCTGAATCCAAACAACTCTGAACTTTATGGGAGGCAAGATGGACTCCCAACCTTGACATGAATCGCCTTTGTAGTGAAATAAACTACAATGTTTTCTGCCTTGATTTCTTGGATTTTTAGGCACTTAATCTCATCCTTAGTAAAATTTAGGGAGTATGTACTGTACATCGATATCAAAACAAGCTTTACATAGGTATGGAAAATTCTCTCTCTCTTTCTCCCGTCAGATGATGAACAATCTCAGCCCTCGCTACAAGCGGGGGGAGGAAGGGGGAGGGTTGAGGCTGCTTAGCAGAAATGCTCCGCAGCTAGCAGGATCAAACCCTTACTCTGCATCTCCTGCCCTTGGGTCTATCTGCTATTCTGCGAGAAACAACAGGGCATTCTGCTCCTACTGGACTAGTGCTTCAGAGTCTGGCAATTTGTGTTTTTTCCTCACTCCACTACTCCCCCTGGAGGAGAAAAGCCCAATAGCAGGAACAGCTTATTTCTCAGCCTTCAGGATCCTTTCGTTGTGCACTCTCAGTGCTTTGCCTCCCACTCAGGAAGAGATGGGAAGAAGTGGACATGTGTTAGATATGTGGGAAATGGCCCAAACCAAGAACAGAAAAGAGTTAAAATAATGGCCCAGCATAAAACCAAGTAACATGTCTTGAAAAGTCTTTATTAAAAATACCCAGCAATATAATGGATCAAAGTAGTTGACCCTGAATCCTTTTAACTAAACTGTTTGCTTTTAAACTCCTATTACTGTCAGGAGAAAGATGATAGTTTATATGACTGTAAGGGTCCGGTGCTAGGGCTCGTCCCTCTCAGGCGCAGCGGGGAGCCAGGGCACCTCCCTACAGGCAGCAGTCCGTGCAGGGCCCAGACCCGTCAGCAGGGGCTGAGCAAATGAATAGTCTCTAAGCAGTTCAGATTCCTAGCCCTTCAGCAGGGGCTAAGCTGACACGGGGTCTATAAGCCCGGCCCTGGAGCAGGGTGGGGCAACAAGCAGTTCAGGCTCAGGGCCCTCCAGCAAGGGCTGAGCCAGTACAGAGTCTATAAGCAGTTTGGGCTCAGACCTTTCAGCAGGGCTGAGCAACACAGTACATAAGCCCGGCCCTTGGGTGGGGCAGGGCAGTAAGCAGATCACCGCTCAGGCCTTCCAGCAGGGCTGAGCGAATACAAAGTCTATAGCCCAGGCCCTCGGGTAGGGCGGGGCAGCATGCAGTTAGGCCCAGGTCTTTCAGCAGGGGCTGAGCAACAAGTGAACAGTAGCAGTCTGCAAAGCCCAAGCCCTGGCTCAGGGCAGGGCAACAAACCCAGGTAAGGGTCAGACCCTCAAGCAGGGGCTGAACAGTGAGTTAAACAGCACAAGAGGCCTCTTCAGGCCAGAGGGAGGGGGAGTCTGCCACCAAGGGTGGCAGGGGGACGCAGGCCCTCCCACTCCACTGCATCCCAGCCCGGAGCCCTAGCAGCGGCAAGGGTTCGCTGCAGTCAGTGGGGAATCCTGGCCACAACACACTGACATTGGTTCAGGGTCCCCTGGAGCCAGACTGGGGTCATCTTCCCCCGGGCCACTTCCAATCTCCTGCTCTCTAGGTACCTGTCCTCCGCCGGCGTCGTCCAGCGGGTCCCAGACCATGGGTTCCTCAGGATACCGGGCAGAGGGAAGCTTGGGCCGCGTTCCTCCGGGTACCGGGCATGGGGAAGCTCGGGCCAGCGTTCCTCCAGGTACCGGGGACAGGGAAGCTCGGGTCAGCATTCCTCCGGGTACCGGGCACGGGGAAGCTCGGGCCAGCATTCCTCCGGGTACCGGGCACGGGGCAGGCTGGGCCCAGCAGGAGCTCGGGCACCAGTGTCTGTCCTCTCCGGCAGTCTGCGGCCAACTGAGTGCTGAGGCCGGGCTTTTATACTTCCTGTCCCACTCCTTGACTTCCGGGGGGCGGGGACAGGCGGCAGTGACTCCGCCCACTGAAGCACCTGTTCTGGCTTGTCCCTCTCAGGTGCGGCGGGGAGCCAGGGTGCCTCCCTACAATGATGCATAGTGTACCATTTAATAGATTCCAAAAACAGTGCAGTTACTCAGAACATCCTAATAGGAGAAAACATTGGTGAAGACGAGAATTCTGCCATTCTCGATAGACACATTTTTAGCATTATATTCAAGCAGAACACCAAATAGTTTTCTGAGTGACCTAATTTTCCTTTGTCTGAACAAATGTGCCAGATGCTTCCTTATTCAGAGTTGCCACCTTAGTCACAAAGTGCTTTCTGGCAGCCACTTGAAATCTCTTCAGTTTTCTGTCAGGGATTATTACACAACCCTCCTCTGGACAGACTGAAAGAGTATGATAAGTAGGCTGACATGATCTCTTCCAGTTCAAACTTCTGTAAGAGGTGTGAGTACAGTTGCAGTGCTGCATGACTCCGCACCTCTTATGCATTCAACCCCCTACCAAAATCAGTGGCAGTTTGGAGAGTGCAGGGAATGAAGGTTTGAACCCCAAGTTCCTATCCTCCCCTCAAACCAACAGAGGCACATGCTTTGCCTTCTGTGAATGTTTCCTTCACTTGCTGAGGCCAAAATAACTTGGATGGAACCCTGGTACTTATTAGCACATTTTAAAACCCTGGCAAGACAAGACTTGAAGAAAAAAAAAAAACCTTGTAGTATAACATAATGCTAAGAGAAAGTGACTTACTTCTCTCCCACCCTGCCACGAGACTCCAACTCCTCCTGATTTAATTTTACACACACACACACACACACACCCCTACCCCTGCATGCTGTAAACTCCTTCTATCACCTGAACATCTGCTCTCCCCCTTGCTTCCTCGCTATATGCATCTCTGATTTCCCCAGTCATCTATCTGCCCTTACCTGGTGCTGATTCCTGACCCAACAGATGGGTCAGGAACTGGCAACTGGAGGGGGATCACATGTAGAGCAGGGAGGATTTCTAGCAGGGAAGAAGGAGGAACAGATTGAGACCTACCTAGAAAATTCACTTCTAACACCTTAAAACCATCAGTTTCCAGTTAGCATCCACCCAGAAATTGGTCACAGGGTTGCAAGGGTTAAATATTCTCCAAGATATAGTGGGAACATCTAGCCCATTCCTGGATTTTATGTAAACTTAATATAATTCCTGCAAAAGGCTGTGTGGACACGTATTTGGTTTAAAGATAGATTTCACTACATCTATTAGGAACTGGTTTAAGCAAAACCAAAATAAGCCACTCGAACCACAGCCTTATGTACTGGTTTAAGTAAAGTGGTAAAAGTTTGTGGGATGACAAGTTACTTATGAAAATGAGACCTAGTCTCCTAAGTCACTCAGGCATGTTTGAAAATGTTACCCTTGATAATGGTAGGTTTTTGTTTCATTAGCTTCCTCTGAAGCATCGTACTATTGGCTGACGTCTGCAGAATACTAACTAGGTGGACTAGTAATCTCGTTTGACAAATGCTATTGCACAAATGAAATTCAAGCTGCACAGTGTTTTTTCCTCCTTTTGACTTAAGTTAGCACTACCCACAGTCTAGGAGCTTTACAGAATTTAAAACAGCCAATATAAAAAAATGTGATAATACCCACTACAATATTCATAGCTGAGATTGCTCATTTTCTTCTACACAGTCTATAGTTGTATCATAATATTCCTTAGCATATTACTTTAGTCAAGTTGTCTTGTTCACACTATAAACATACTCAGTCATGTTAAAACATGGACATATGAAAGCAAATGTGCCAGCACAATCAGAACTATAGCTTGACCAAATTCTTTGTGATTTATCTAAATTATACAAGAAGTCGTTAACAGACTATAAAGGCACCTGAGGGTGTGGGACTCACCCCTGTGGGACCTCCTGCTCGTCATCTCTGGGAATTAGCTTTTCAACCCAGGAGCACCCTCTGTCAGCCAGGGACCCGCTACCATTGCTGGGCTCCCCATGTCCCTCCTAGGACCCCAGTGCCCCTTTAACTGGGTGTTCCCCCCAGCAGTACCCCCACAGTTCTGGGTCTCCCCCACTCCACTATCCCTACTTCGCCTCAGTCTTGGCTACTGCCTAGTCTCCATCTAGCCCCAATCACTGGGGCAGACTGCAGTATCAGCCACTCATTACAGGCAAGGGGGTTCAGACCTGCTGCCTCTGGCTACCCATGGGCTCCCCCCTGCAACCCAGTACCTAATAGGCCTTACCAGCCCTGCAGGCCTGGGGTTTTCCTAGGCCAGAGATCCCCAGCTTCCTTGGCCTTTCCCCAGCCCTGTTCCACTCCAGATACCTGGTTAAGCTCCTTGCGGCCAGGCCCTTCTTTCTCTGAATACAGCCTCTTAAAGGGGCCAGCTGGGCCTGATTGGGGCATGGCCACAGCTGAGCCTACTTTCCCCAATCAGCCCAAGCTTCTTTTCCTGCCACCACCCTCTCCCAGGGCTGTTTTAAGCGCTTCAGGGCAGGAGCGGGGTAACCACCCCGCTACACAGAGCCAGTCCACTGGCTCCTTTGATGCCTTCGAGGAGCAGTGGGCGCTGTCCGGGGTTCTCTGCTTGGTGTCCCCGTCCGGCTCCCTTCTTATGACCCTCTGACCACACTCCCATCCCTGTTCTTTTATTAGTTGTCCCCCGTAATCAGTGGGCTTCTGTGGTCCTGTGGGTCCTCCCCTTAGGCTGGGGGAGGATCCTTTAGCAGTGGGCGGGCCCACCCACTTCCCAGACACCCAATAGTACACAGAGCCAGTCCACTGGCTCCCTTGACACCTTTGAGGAGCAGTGGGAGCTGTCCAGGGTTTCTCTGCTCAGTGTCCCCATCAGGCTCCCTTCTTTTGAGCCTCTGACCGCATTCCTGTCCCTGTTCTTTTATTAGTTGTCCCCCGTAACCAGTTGGGTTTTCAGGTCCTGTAGATCCTTCCCTTAGGCTGGTGGGGGGGGGGGGCGGGAATCCTTCAGCGGTGGGTGGGCTTTTGCCCGCCCACTTCCCAGAACCCATTAGGTACACGGAGTCAGTAACAGAATGGCCCATATCTTCTAACTCCCAGTTCTGAGTCTTTGACACAGAGCCTTCCCCCACACCAAAAAAGGGAAAAGCTCCTCCTAAATTTGCTTCCCTCCCACCCCACCCCAAAGCTGCTTCGGTTTGTTTATATGTTATCATGTTAGTTCAAAAATTAGGGCCTCACCCTGCAAATGCTTATTACAGGGTGTGGTCTTTACTTCCAAGGTAGTCCCAGTAAAAGCACTTGGACATCTTATTATAGTAAACTCTCTGTTCAGCAGTGTTTGCAAGATCTGGCCCAAACTGAATGCTGCTTGGGGCAGGGACCATCCTTTGATATGTTTTGTTAGCACAGGTTAGGCATTGTGTGACTAATAAATTATTGTTACAAGTCATGTTTTTTACATTTTTTTAACCTTACAGACTGAAGTGTTCTCTCCTAGCAGCCATTATGGCCTTTTAACAGAACATCTGAATACAGGACATACCCGGACAATTTGTTAAAACACATATTGGTTACCAATAGGCAGTCATGAAAATACATATTTAAGGCTTGGTCTTTTAAGACCTATGGGCACACCGAGGGTACATGTGCACTAACAACTGTACACATGTCCATGTGTGGGCTTGTGCCGCAGCCCCCTAGTGTCCACACTTAAACATGTCTCAATGTGAGCAGTGGGTCAGTAAGTGAGCATGCCTGAGGAGTGTGGGTAAGGACATGTCTTAGCTATGGCCCTGCCCTTTACCTGTGCCAGTCTGAAGTGTGTACACAGACTAGGGGGGTGTACCAGGTCTTGAGTTTCAAGAGTCCTCCACCCCCATTCCCACAATTCACAGAACCCTTTTCTTCCTGATCCTTACACAGTCTGGGTACCTGTCTCCTCGTGTACTGCTACTAGCGAGCTGCACTGACCACAGACAACTCTTTACAGCTGACAATGAATTCAGCTCTGAGAGCAGCCACTTGGCCCACTGAGCATACCTGGATGTTGATCAGTACGTGGGCGGAGTACACCATCCACCATGATTTGGGCCTGGACAACAGGAACATTTGCCTGTCCCAGGAAATTCCACAGAGGGTGGAACAAGTGGCCATTCAGCAGACTCCATCCCAGTGCCAGGAAGTATTTGAGGATCCTGTACAGGAAGGTCAGCGACTCCACCAGTCGGTCCAGGACCTGGATGGCCCTTCCATGAGGAGCTTAATTGGGTGCTATCATGTACTCAGTCAAGCCTGAAGTGGCTTGTGATCCCTTCCTCAACTCCGCTGACATTACTGTCCAAGAGGTCACTGATGAGGGCCAGGGAGAGGAGGCAGCAAGGACCATGGAGGATGCCCAGAAGACCTGGAGGATGAGGAGTATGTGATTCTGCACCTCTGCCTGGAAGAGTAGGTTGAAGAACCCCCCATAACGGACCTGAGGAGGATTCTGAACCATGGCAGGAACCAGAACCCCAGGTTGGAACCCCCACAATCCCCACCAATATCCCCTCATGCTCTGGTGCTAAATTCCTAATCTGAAGATCAAGGGCATGTAAAGTACTGTGCACTGACTTTTTCTCCCTGGATAATATGCCTTGCATTGCTGGGTCTCTGTATTTGAACCACAATGCTGACACCACAGCATTATCACACCCCATCGCCTTATTGAACTCCTTCAACTTTCCCCACTCCATCCAACATCTACTCTGCTGCACCCTGAAATGTCTCTCAAGAAAGTTCTATACGAATGGCTGTATTGATTTATGATGAACCACAATTATGCATTTGGCTTATAATGCTATTTTTTCAAATACTTTATAAAGGAAAAATCAGCGTGCCCCTGTGCCTACGCATTTATCAGTGAGCAGTTAGACAGCAATGGTCCCAGGGGAGCATAGCCTGGGAGGAGACGGGGAGGTGGGGAGATGTTTTTGGAAAGGTCCTGGTTGGGGAAGGGAACACAGCTGTAGAAAACTTAGTTGATGTCTAAGGGAAAAAGTTAGTTACAGCTGTCTTTTTTTTTTTCTCCCGTGGCATGTTTCAGTGCTTTTCCCACCCCTAGATCTTCTCGTCCCCTTACAAACCAGAGGCACATGGAAGAGTGATGGGTGAGGGGCAGCGAGGGAAGGAAGGGGAAGGGAACAGAACACAGTTGTAGAAAACGTACAGATGGTTGTCTAAGGAGAAGTTAGTTACAGCGGTCTTTTCTCCCATTCAAAGATTAAAAAGTCTGTACGGTCTCTGTCTGTGGTATCTGCCCTTTCCTCACACACAGCCATGCAGTGGGGGCTGGAAAAGGAGCTGGTCTTGTAGTCAGATAAAAACAGTGCAGTGTCCCTTTCCAGTTCTCTTAGGAGAAGAGTTGTGATGCTGACCTGAATTTTCAGGAAACCTACTGAAGAAGTGCGAAGAACTTCCTGAACTAATTAACCACATTATTTGCTATATTTACTCATGTATCTCTTATACATATGAAAGTTTAACTCAGATTAATTTACTGCTGCCAATCAAATCTGTGGGCCAAATTCTTATCTCACATACAGTGGTGCAACCCTATTGACCTACACCTGCATATACCATATGAGAGGACCATTAGGCACCTGCTATACACGTTGAATTTGAGATGGAAATAGAGGAGCAATATGCCAACAATCCAGAGGTCTATGAGAATCTATCCAGTTACTAGTGGACAGCTATCTACATTGCAAAATCCACCATCCTTGCTGGCAGTCACAACAGAAAGAGCAAGGATTGAATGAACATGGAAACTGAGCTCCCTTCTTCATACACACAGGTAGTCTCTGGATTCATAACTTGCAAAATCAGCTGCAGTAATAAACTGTAGGTACAAGTGCAGAAGTTAGCTTTGCGAAAAAATGCACAGGAAAGAGTACCTGCCTTTCACAGAACAGGACTGAACCCTTAATAAATACATTCTAAGCAGCAAATCCTGGTTTTACTGATGTAAAGGCCAAGTAGGCTTCTGTGTGAGCAGAATATGGCCCTAAGAGCGGCACAAAGGGGAGGAAGAAGGCTAGAGAAGCTGAACCCCTAAGGAGATTTAAGTATAAAACTCAGCTCATCATTAACTATGCAGCCATGACTAGTGCCTCCACAATAAGAAATATCTTAGGATCAGGGTACAGTTGACTTTACTTGTCTTTTCATTATCAATTCGTTAAAGCTCAGTGTGCAATCTGTAAAATAAATACTTTTTTTTTCTTCTTCCACAAAACAAAATCATTAAACCAATACTTTCTAAAACGGTCACAAATCTTTACTCTCCCTCCCCGTGTATGCCAGTTTCAGCCCTGACTGAGTTTTGACAGCTAAGTCTAAAATTACTTTAAAAAGTCCTAAAATTTAACTGTTATGGGGGAATTAGCTGGGTAAATCCTAGTGGTTTTCAACATTGCCCCCCCATCCTGTACCTAAACAGAATAGAGACTGACAGTGAGGTTTTAGAAGCTTTTCCCAGTAAGCCTTTTGAGGGCTTTATTTGTCAGAGTTCAAATCCCTGGGAAGCAGCTCAGTGCGATTCTTTTTTATTTATTTATTCTCTCTGTGTGTATAGGAGATATTTTTAGAGAGAAGGCTGTGATTTCGTTTCTTCCTCTTCACCCACCCCACTCACTTAATCTCACAGTTTGTATTTTTGTAGTTCCCCTATAAGCACTGAGTTTCCTTTCACATTTGTCAGACCTATAATTGTGAAATTTAATTGCTTTTGATCTTCTTTTGCTATTTGCCCTGTTCCCTGTTTATTCACACCATCCACTTTCCTTCAGCTACCCCTATGAGCTGCAAATTTTCTGCCATCAACACTCAGCCAGTTTAACGGGCTCTAGGCCAGATCTACACGACACGCGAAAATCGATTTTAGATACACAATTTCAGCTACGAGAATAGCGTAGCTGAAATCGATTATCTAAAATCGAACTACTCACCCGTCTTCACCGCGCGGGATCGATGTGCGCGGCTCGCCATGTCGATTCCGGAACTCCGTTGGTTTTGGTGGAGTTCCGGAATCGATGTAAGCGTGCTCAGGGATCGATATATCGCGTCTAGATGAGACGCGATATATCGATCCCCGAGCAATCGATTGTAACGCGCCGATACGGCGCGTCATATAGACGTGGCCTCACACATGCTAATGGTGGTTCTGGCAGGTACATACCAGGAGAAACAGAAAGCTGATGAGTCAGTCACTGCTATTGAAAAGAGGCAACAGCTGAGGATGAGTGTGAGGATAAGGCTATAGTAAAATGAGGCAGATATAATTTTGGAGGGAAAAGGCAATAGGCAGGCTGGAGGAGGTTGGGGAAGCAGAAAAGGAGGGAGGAAGAGACATGTGACATACAAGGGCACAATCCAAACTAATGAGTAGTTGTGTCACACCTGCTCTGTAGCCTGGTGAGCCATTTACAATGCCTTACTCCTGTAGCCTCCAGCCTGGACTGCTCACAAACAGCTGCTAGCATGTAAGTCATGCCTAGCTATATCTGTGTGTCTGCTGCAGCCAGCCAGCCACACCTTGGCTCTTACTAGCCTTGATTATATGCAGGGTGATCCCAACACACTCAGTTCTGGATTTTCCCTCAAATATATGTCCTTTACTGCCCAGCCCTCTCCTGGACTGTACGAAGAGACCAAGTCTGTTATTTCTTTAAGAGAATAATATGCACACAATGTGTTACCCCAAATGGAATGACCCAGACCCTTCAACTTGAACACACTGGATAAGATAAAACAATAAAACAAGTGTAGTAACTACAAATATAGATTCTAAGCGAATAGAAGTAATGGGGTATAAAGTCAGAAATGGTTACAAGAAAAATAAAACTAAAATGCCTACTGGTGCCTAACTGAACAAAATTATATTAGATTCAAAACGGAGCTTTCTTGCCACACATTTTCCTCAGGCTTACAGACCAAATTCTTTAGGTCACTACCCCTCCCCAGAGTCCAATGGCTGCTTCTTTTGTCTTTTGGGGTGCAGTGTATGCAATGGGCAGGGAGA
>NC_133769.1:252013152-252022454 GCF_003597395.2 Chelonoidis abingdonii
CTGCGGGCCCTCTCCCCCAGATACTCACACCCTCTCCCCCCTCAGAGCCCAGCTGCAGGGCCCCCCTTTGCCCAGATACTCACACCCCCTCCCCCAGACCAGACACCTGTCCCACTCCCTTCCAGAGCCCAGGGATCCAAAGGGAGAAACAGCCAAATGCTCAGTCCCAGGCTTGCGTGCCACCTTCTCCTTCCATCAGGGCATGCAGGGAACTGCAGCTGCCAGGAACCCGCTAGCTCCCTCTCCCTCCCCATATCAATGTCTTCTATGTGCAAGCTAGGCTCTGCTGGGTCAATCAGCCCTTAGTGGTGGCCAGCAGCACTGCAGCCTATTTCTGTGGGGGAAAGGAAATTCTGCATGGACGTTAATTTCTGCAACACTCTGCATTGCGCAGTGGCACAGAATTCCCACGGTATAAATAGTTTATAGAAATTGAGTGAGTGCTATCAATTATTAATAGTTTTTGGAAACAAGAGAATCTAATAATCAAACTGTTTGCTAAAGAGGGGTGGCAGAAGTGGCCTATACATCTTTTTTTATCCCATCAGCACCCCCTAGTAACACCATCATTACATTACACCTCGTATCAAATTTGTTTTGACAGAGGCGTAGCAAAGCCCTCCTCATGTGAAAATTTTCCTGTCACATAAGGAAAATGAAGTCATATGCATCTGTAACTGAGTGGAAATAGGGTAGTATTTAGCAAGGTGGTATTCTTATGAAATGACACAGATCCTATTACAATCCCAAAACACACGGAAGAGTGAATGCAAATTCCATGTTATTATAGTTACCATAATGAAGCTTGACTATGAAAGGATGATTCACTTCTGCCAAAATATCTCTCTCCATTTTCGATCGCACCCGATCCCGAACTATAAGAGAGAGAACAATAAGAACAGCACTCAATTAAGAAGCATCATGGTGCACAAGGGAGAGAGTATTGAACTGGGACTCAGGAAACTTGGCTTCTAGTCCTGACTCTGTCACTGGCCCGCTCTGTGACCTGGGGAGAGTCACTTCACCTTCCCTGCCCATGCCGCCTGTCTTGTTCTTGTAGATAGTAAGCTGTTGGGGCAGAGACTGTCTCTTTCTCTGCATTTGTACAATGACTAGTACTAATCTTGGCTGGGCTATGATGCACTACGGCAATATAAACAATACAAAGAAGATTAAGGTTTACAAAAAGGAATTTTAATATAAAATAACACTATATAAATTGAATATCTAATTTTAAAATAAATAGAATATAACAGCAACTGACCATGGCAAGTTAATCAAGAGATAATGGCAGGTTAATTTTGCATGCATTTAAGTGTACTCATACTGTACTGATATTAGTAATGAGGATGACTCATTGAACACCTGGATGTGGTTTAGATGAAACATTTTAAGCTCCCAATCGGATAAAATTAGCAAAAAGGAAAAGTCTGTGGTTGAGGCAAAAGAGGCAACTATTATTTTCATCTGCAGAGACAATTACTGCAGGGCAGAAGCAAGAATAATGATTTTTTTATGGATCAGATGAATAAAGAAGAAGAGAAAAAATAATTGCAGATGTGTATAGGCAGGGGTGGCTCTAGACATTTCGCCGCCCCAAGCATAGTGGCATGCCGCGGGGGGCGCTCTCCCACTTGTCAGGAGGGCAGCAAGTGGCTCCAGTAGACTTCCCGCGGGCGTGCCTGCGGAGGGTCTGCTGGTCCTGCGGCTCCGGTGGACCTCCCGCAGGCACGCCTGCGGCAGCTCCACCAGAGCCGCGGGACTAGCAGAACCTCCGCAGGAACGCCTGTGGTAGGTCCACCGGCGCCACAGGAGCAGCGCGCGGGGCAGCGAAATGGCCGTGCACCTAGGGCGCCAAAAACACTGGCGCCGGTCCTGCTCATACAGAGTCAAATTCTGCCCTAAAATGCAAGCACACAACTTCCATTGACATAAGTGGGACTTGTGTGCATGGATTATGGGCACAGTCTGGCCCTTTTTGCCCCCCCTACCTTCCAATTACTGTATTAGAATCATTACACACTAATTTCTCATTCCTTATGCAAAAAATAATACAGTACAGCTTAAATATTAATGCTGCAAAATGTCAACACCACCTTTGGAAGACAGTATTGAGCAACTTTATGAAGACAGATTTCAGGAACGGTGACACACATCTATATTTTTGGAGTCTGACATCCTTAATCAGCCAAAACTCTGATTTCAGCGGGATTTTGCCAGGAGAGGGAGTGAATGAGGACTATAGAATCTGGCTCAAAATGAGCAGAGCTAGACTTTGGGACATATAAAGCCCATGGCCACAGCTCCCGCATTTGAGAGAATTAGATGCAAATATCATCTTGGGGTTCCTTCCTTTCTAAAGTAAGTCCCTAGCCCTTTTCCTCAGGAATATAGTCTTGAATATTTAAAGGGAAGTAACCCAATGCAAGCCAATTGCTAAGGTAAAAGTTTGTAGGTGATTTTTCCCTTGCAGCTATGAGTTGTGATGCACCTTACAGCCACCCAGGGTTGATGTTTGGGACTCATGAAATCTACAATACCCAATTGCTTGTGTAACCCCTGGCTTGCTTGGAGTGACACTCTATACCCCTCAGTAGTGATGAGGCCGCCTAGAGAATGATGAGACTGCTACAGCCCTGGCTAACAGAGAGGTGTCTTTTAGTTCATGCAGTTGAGGCTTATGCATTTAGCTCCAGAGGTCCCAGGTTTGATCCTCGCTGCCAACACCCCCGAGAGGGTCGGCATTACACTTAATTCTATAGGCCCTCTCCGACCCCACAACCGACACCTCCACAGTGAGGGCAGTACTAACTGGGCTGCTGTTGGTAGGGCTGCCCCTGGCTTCCATCAGGCTATCAGCTGCCTGCAGCTTGCTAGAATCTTAGGGTATTTCTACACTACGGGATTATTCCGATTTTACATAAACCGGTTTTGTAAAACAGATTGTATAAAGTTGAATGCACGCGGGCACACTAAGCACATTAATTTGGCAGTGTGCGTCCATGTACTGAGGCTAGCATCAATTTCCGGAGCGTTGCACTATGGGTAGCTATCCTGTAGCTATTCCATCGTTCCCACAGTCTCCTCTGCCCATTGGAATTCTGGGTTGAGATCCCAGTGCATGATGGGGCAAAAACAGTGTCGCGGGTGATTCTGGGTAAATGTCGTCACTCAATCCTTGAAAGCAAAGGCAGACAATCATTTTGCGCCCTTTTTCCCTGGATTTCACTGGCAGACGCCATAGCATGGCAGCCATGGAGCCCATTTAGCCTTTTTTCACTGTCACTGTATGTGTACTGGATGCTGCTGACAGACGCGGTACTGCAGTGCTACACAGCAGCATTCATTCGCCTT
The DNA here is from genome assembly GCF_003597395.2 of Chelonoidis abingdonii. Classification (NCBI taxonomy): domain Eukaryota; kingdom Metazoa; phylum Chordata; order Testudines; family Testudinidae; genus Chelonoidis; species Chelonoidis abingdonii. The sequence goes on from NC_133769.1 coordinate 252,016,507, forward strand.
TGCAAGGTAGCAGAGACGGTTACCAGCCCTATATCACTGTCTGCAATTGGAAACTGGCGATGACGGTTATCAATCCTTTTGTATCGTCTGATACTGTCATGGGTGCTTCTGGCTGACCTCGCTGAGGTCAGGTGGGGGCGCATGGACAAAACTGGGAATGACTCCCCAGGTCATTCCCTTTTTTATGTTTTGTCTAAAAATAGAGTCAGTCCTGCCTAGAATATGGGGCAAGTCTACTAGAGAACCAGAGAGCACAGCCGCTCCAGGTCAGAGCCCCAGATATCCTGCAGGAATGAGCTGCATGCCATTCTAGGGGGTGCCCCTGCAACAACCCCACCTGTTGCTTCCTTCCTCCCATACCCCTCCTGCGCTACCATGGCAGTTATTCCACCATTTGTGTGATGAAGTAATAAAGAATGCAGAAATAAGAAATACTGACTTTTTAATGAGATAAAATGAAGGGGAGGCAGCCTCCCGCTGCTATGATAGTCCAGACAGTACAGAATCTTCATTAGACATGAAAGGGGGTGAGGAAGGTGCTCAGCCTCCAGTTGCTATGATGAGGACAGTTTTCAATCCTTCTGTACCGTCTGCCGGGAATGATCAGGAGTCATTCCCATTTTTACCCAGGCACCCCCAGCCGACCGCACCGAGGCCAGCCAGGAGCACTTACGGGATGATGATGAGGACGGATATCAGTCATTTTGCACCGTCTGCCACCGGGGAGGGGAGGGGATGCTGCTGTTCAGCACTGCAGTACCCCGTCTACCAGCATCATGCAGTAGACATAGGATGACATTGAAAAAAGGCGAGAAACAATTTTTTTCCCCTTTTCTTTCGGGGGGGGGCAGGAGGAGGTAAATTGACAACATATACCCTGAAACACCTGGGAAAATGTTTTTGATCCTTCAGGCATTGGGAACTCAGCCAAGAATGCAAATGCTTTTCGGAGACTGCGGGGACTGTGGGATAGCTGGAGTCCTCAGTACCCCCTCCCTCCCTCCATGAGGGTCCATTTGATTCTTTGACTTTCCGTTACGCTTGTCATGCAGCACTGTGCCGAGTCCCTGCTGTGGCCTCTGTCTATCATAGCCTGGAGATTTTTTCAAATGCTTTGGCATTTCGTCTTCTGTAACGGAGCTCTGATAGAACAGATTTGTCTCCCCATACACTGATCAGATCCAGTATCTCCCATACGGTCCATGCTGGAGCTCTTTTTGGATTTGGGACTGCATCGCCACCCATGCTGATCAGAGCTCCACGCTGGGCAAACAGGAAATGAAATTCAAAAGTTCGCGGGGCTTTTCCTGTCTGCTTGGCCAGTGCATTCGAGTTCAGATTGCTTTCCAGAGTGGTCACAATGGTGCACTGTGGGATACCACTCGGAGGCCAATACCGTCAAATTGTGGCCACACTAACCCTAATCCGATATGGCAATACTGATTTCAGCGCTACTCCCCTCATCGGGGAGGAGTACAGAAATTGGTTTTAAGAGCCCTTTATATCGATATCAAGGGCTTCGTTGTGTGGATGGGTGCAGGGTTAATTCGGTTTAAACGCGTAGTGTAGACCAGGCCTTAGCTGAATAATCATGACTAAGGCTAAGATTTAGTCACAGGTATTAGTAAAAAGTCATGGACAGGTCATGGGCAAAAAACAAAAATTCACAGCCCGTGACCTGTCCATGACTTTTAGTATAAATACCTCTGACTAAAACTTACCAAGCTTGTGGGCTAAATGGGAACGTTATACCTGGCCAAGGCTTACTCAGGGGCCTAGTGTAAGCACTGTGCTGACTCAGCAGTAGAGCTAGACAGAAAATGTGAACGGGGAGGCGGGGGGATTGCACAGTGTTTCAGAACTTTCAAAGTCATGTTTCCAGTTTTGAAATGAAACAAGTTTTGGTTTATTCAAACATTTGTGGGCTTTTTTTTTTTAATTGAAAATATTTGTTTCAAAGTGTTGGGTGGGGGGTATTTTTTCCCCCTTCCCTTCACTCCTTTATTTTTCTTCTGCCACTGAAACATGGGAGAAGAAAAATCACAATCTGAAAAAAAGATTTAATGTTTAATTTTCCAATGTGTATGAAAAACAATGGGAAAAAATGGTGAGAATATCTGTTTTATTTTAAAAAGCTGCAGGAAGGGAGGGTGTTAGTGAAAAACAATTGTTTTAAAAATTCCACCCAGCTCTTCTTAGCTTTTTAAAATTTTTTGAAACAAATGCTTCTGGAAGTTTGCTGCAAGCAACAGCAGCAAAAGCCAGCCTGTTTCCCTGGTGTACCACGCACTTTGCAGATTTCTCCGCCCAGCCTTTGCGCATCACAGGGGAGGGGACTAGGAGCAGAGAAAAAACACAAGGCGCGGCACCAGCCTATGTGTTGGCTGCTCTACTGCTGTGAAATTCCCAGCTCTCCACTCTTCCACAACGTGCTGGGGAAGAGAGAAAGAACCCCTCTCCAGCCCGCTCATGATGGTGTACTATTCCTCGACACCCAGAGACGCCCAAAGGGACACCCAGAACTCCACCCCAAGCCAGCTGCAAGGCCCACAACCAAAGGTTCTAAAAGCATTTTTCCCAAACAGGAGCCGCATAAGGAGGCTCCAGCCCACAGGAGATGAGGGACAGGAAGTGATGTGTCTAGAATTGGGGTGTTTGTGGGATGAGTTAATTAAACAGGAAGTTATTTGTTACACAGGGGGAGTGGAAAGTCTGTGATAGGCACCAAGCTAGGTCTACAATAAAGAGGAAACATCCTGATTCCCCAGGGGCCTTAGTTATTATCGTCATGAAGCAGCTTGTGCTTGCCACCATGTAGCACTGGAGACTGTGCAGTAAACAACTCATTAACATATTTTCAACCTTTCCCTATTGGGGTGAGGTCCCCAGGGTCATGGAGCCCCCATTTTGCTGCAGATTTGGCATCAGTGACTGAACTAGTTCGCCCCTCCAGTCTATCATGCCTTAATTACTTCACACTCCTGCCTGGCCTTGCCTCAGTCACCTCATGACCTGGGAGCACCTGGTAAGACAAAATGGAATGTAAATGAATAATTAAAATATTTATATTGGTCTGTGAGCTGTTGTAAATAACACAAAACTCTGCGTAAAACTGAACAAACTAAATAAATATGGCAGCACTAAGGAAAAAAGAGGGGAAAATAGCTGGGGGACAAAAAGGATTGAGAGCAGATAAAAAACTACAGTGTTCCCTGCTTTTACATTTTGTTCCAGGTTCCATGAATCCTGCCTGTGCACTTGGCTTTAGAGCAAGTTATTTAAATGCTCCCCCTGGTCTTGGGGAATTGCTACAGAATGCATTGGAAGAGTCGGACTGACTGTCAGTAGCAGGATATCCATGCACAGGTGCTGGAACTAGAGGTGTGGGGGGTGCTGCAGCACCCCCTGGCTTAAAGTGGATTTCATTATATCACAGTTTGCAGTTTAGTTGGATGGCTCTCAACACCCCCACTATACAATTTGTTCCAGCATCCCTGTATCCATGTCAACAAGCACCAGCGCAGGCCCAAGTCTGTCCTCATTTTGGTTCAAATGTTTCATTTCATAGCAGCAATGAGACGTTTATGGCAGTGCATGTGTGGAAGGCTACTGCACTTCTGGGCTGGTTATGGAAGGGCATCTGCTTTCAACCTTGTGCCTTGGCACTCACCCAAGGCAAACAGTAAACTTCCAGAAAGGCAGAATCAGACATGTCTCATTGCTTGATGCTAAACTACTTGTTATAAAGAAACATGTTCCTAATAATAGTTTACCTGACCTGACTCACTGGAGTTTGATCAGCATTGAAATAACAAGAATGCCGTTAAATGAAGGGGTTCTAGTTGTACATAAATGAAAATGATAGTGAAGGACAGGTTAGGGGAAATGTTATCACTCAGAGTTAAAGTTACAATTCCACAGTGTTAAGGGACTTATTAAGTTTCTAACTCCGATGCTGAATCTCACTAGTAAGTTAACTTGGGTTTGATGGAACAATGTCAAGACATAGCACTTGAAGTGTCAGATAACTGTTAGTCACCCAGATTAAAAACAAATTACATTGACATTGTGTCATATCTTGGGAGCCCAAAACAGAGACTGACATTTTCATCTTGGGTACAGGGGGAAGGGAGAGAGGGAGTAAAGTAAGAAATGAAAATTGCCCAGATATAGCAAGTCTTCAAGTTTTGTTTGAAAAGTGACACCACAGCACACTGTGCCAAGCTGAGACTGAGAGATAACACAATCCTGCCTATCTCCCTTATACTCAACAGAAGCATAGACAGAGGAGACATCACAGGCGCTGACTTTTCTTTTGCTTGGTGGGTGATGCACCCCCTGCTCCACCCCACCTTCCAGACTTCTTCCTGCACCCCCTCCCCCCGCTCCCCTGAGGGCTCCCCCACCTGATGCTTGCTCCTCTCCGCCACCCCTCCCCCAGGCACTTCCCGCCAGCTGCTCACTGATCAGCGGCCAGCCCTGGGCCTTGTAACCACTGTGACTGGTGGGTTCTAAGCACTCCCTATTTCTTTTCTGAGGTGCTTGAGCCCAGAATATCCATGGAGTCGGCACCTATGGGGGACATTATCACACAAGCAGAAGTACAATAATGCCTAACACCTATTAAGAATTTTAAGTACAAGTTTAGAAACCAAATTCAGTAACTGGTTCCTGCCAGGTGCTCAAACCCTTCACCAGCTCCCAGTGATGTCTATGAGAATTGAAGGGGTTCGGCAATGCCCAGGACTGGATTCCATGGTGCCTTTGCTTATCATTTGAGAATGAAAAAGATGAATACAGAATTTAACATAAGAACAGCTACACTGGGTCAGACCAAAGGTCCATCTAGTCCAGTATCCTGTCTTCCAACAGTGGCCAATGCCAGGTGCTTCAGAGGGAATGAATAGAATAAGTAATCACCAAGTGATCCATCCTCCATCACCCAACCCAGCTTCTGTCAAACAGAGACTAGGTACACTTTAGAGCATGGTTTTGCATCCCTGCCCATCTTGGCTAATAGCCATTGATGGACCAATCCTCCATGAATTTACCAGCATCTGGGAAGGAAACTGTGAGGACCCAATTCTCAGCTGGTGTAAATTGATGTATCTGCATGGATTTCAATACACCTAAATCAATTTACACTATTGAGGATCTGGCCCTGATTTTTTAATTAACTGTCCCAGAATCAAAAATGAAATGGGGATCTATTTCTTCATGGGCTAGTAAGTGGTGTGAAGAGGTCCTGAATTACTGTATTTCTATTACACAGATGTATAAATATCCTGTATACAAATAATCCTGAAGTTGTATCATGTATATATAAAAGTATATTAAAAATAAATTCATCTTCAATCTGCTCTCTGCATATGCATAATCTTGTCAATGTCTGATGTACATTGTAAACTCCTTGGGGCAAGGATTGCATCTTCTTTGCACGGAACATGGCTCATGAGCGTCTAATAAATAATTATCCAGGCCTGAATCTATTGTAGGCCCACTGCACATGTAAACTGCACACACAAAGGCAGTAGCCCCAGAAACAGCAGTGAGGGATGGCTGCCAATAATGTAATTTTCTGTCCATTTTTCCAAACTCAACCCCTTCCTTCACATCCCCTCAAACCTGTCCCTGCACCCATCCTGTCTTCTCACCCTAGGCCCATTCTCCACACATAGTCAAACACAGTCTTTACTCCTCAGGCTTCTTATCCCAGTCCCATTCTCCTTTCCCGGTCATTCCCAGTGCCACAGGGTTCTTTGTCCCCAGCTAGTCCTAATTCTCCTCTCTGAGCTTTATGTCCAATCTGCCTCTCTCCCAGGTTTCTCGTCCCTACTGGCTCCCACTCCCTGTCTCCTTCCTCAGGTCCCAGCCTGTGTGTGTGTGTGTGTGTGTGTGTGTGTGTGTGTGTGTGTGTGTGTGTGTGTGTGTGTGTGTGTGTGTGTGTG
>NC_133769.1:252025555-252027911 GCF_003597395.2 Chelonoidis abingdonii
GAAAGCTCATGCTCCAAAACATCTGTTAGTCTATAAGGTGCCACAGGATTCTTTGCTCCTTTTACAGATCCAGACTAACACAGCTACCCCTCTGATAGTTAAGGAAACCATCCTACTCTTACTCTGACTTAATCAGGCATAAAGTAGAGTCCCACATCCTAACCCCTTCACCTTGAAAAAAGTTTGCAGCTTGATCCAAACTTGAATTTGTAGTTGCCATTAATAATTTGAATCAGAGCCTTAGTGTCACACTCCCATTTCTGCACTGAAAAAAATCTAACAGCTGAAAGAAACAAAACAGTTAAAAATGCTGCTACTAGCTCTTATTCCTAGAGCGAGGTTCTTTGACCTCCATTAGAGAAGGGCCAGAACCAAATCCAAGAATGAAACACCCACAAACTTTGGGAGGAATTTTGAATCTAAGTTTGTCTAAAATTTGTGATTAAGGTGCAGTTAAGAGGCAGAGGCCCTACCTGATGTCTGGTGATCAAGTAGGGTTAACAGTGATATCAAGGCAGACCAACATAGCTGCCCGTGTCATGTACTCCTTGTTTACAATTGGTTGCAGGGCAAGCACTAGCAAGTCACGCTTCTGTACCAGATATATGGACTGTCTACAGAACTTCCTTCCCAGAGAGATACACCAGATGTGATCACAATAAGACCCTTTAAGACAGCGTTTTTCAAAGTTCGGGTGGAGACCCCGTACTGGGTCATGGCTTGTCAGGCACTGGGTTGCTCTGGTCAGCACTGCTGACTGGGACGTTAAAAGTCCCATTGGCGGTGCTGCCCGGCTAAGGCAGGCTAGTGTCTACCTGCTCCGACACCGCACTGTGCCCCAGAAGTGGCCAGCAGCAGGTCCAGCTTCTAGACAGGGGCCACGGGGCTCCGCACACTGCCCCTGCCATGACCACCAGCTCTGCACTCCCATTGGCCGGGAATGGGAGCTGGGAGGGGGCAGTGCCTGCAGGTGAGGGCCACATGGAGCCGCTTGTGAGCCTCTGTCTAGGAGCTGGACCTGCTGCTGACCACTTCAGGAGCATCGTGATCTGCGGTGCCAGGACAGGCAGGAAGCCTGCCTCTGCACCCCAGCTGCACTGCTGACTGGGAACCGCTGGAGGTAAGTTCGTGCCCCAACCCCATGCCCAATCCGCTGCCCCACCCTGAAGTGCCCCTCCCAACCTAGAGCCCCTTCCTGCACCCCAAGCCCCTCACCCTGGTCCCACTCCAGAGCCTGCACCCCCAGCCCAGAGCCCTGATCCCCTCTTGCACCCCAACCCCCTGACCCAAGCCAGAGCCCCCTCCCACATCCCAAACCCCTCATTCCTAGCCCCACTCCACAGTTCTCACCCTCGCACCCCAACCCTCTGTCCCAGCCCTGAGCCCCTCCCACATCCCAAACCCATCATCCCCAGCTCCACTGGGTTGCGGGCATCAATAATTTTCTTCAACTAGGTCCCCAGAAAAAAAGTTTGAAAACTACTGCTTTAAGTCAATGCCTGGAATGGCTGTTGTGTGCTCAAGTAAGGTATGTTACACATATCACCACCTAGTGTCTAGACACCACAGTTTCACATTATGTTACAGTTTGGGCATAGCTTTGTGCGGCCTCTGTGCCCTGCCCTCAGTATGCAGCTTGTGCTGGCCCAGTCAGGTATGGCTCTAACAAGATGGATCACTGGTCACATTGCCACTGGACTGCTGTCACCATTTTCTCAAAGATCATGAGAAAAGCCTCCAGGGCATCCTCAGGGCTCATTTTCACAAGCCTCACTTGCATGACCACAGTTGCTGGGTCTACAGTCCCTGGAGGGGAAACTCTGGAAACTGTCTGAGATTGCATAAGGGCCATTATGTCTCTGCTGTTGTGCCCCTACATCCTGGGCTGACTGTTGGTGCAGAGCTGCCAGGAGCTGCTGCTGCTGAGGTGAGGATGATTCTTGGTTATCCACTTCAGAAGATATTCCAGATACACTTTGTCACTGTCTTACCACCCCATGTCCTTAGGACTAGGGTGTTCGACTGTTCTGGGTATGCAAGACTCCTCCTTCTTTGACGGTGAGAAGATCTTGCTCGCATTCACCACCCAAGTTCATTCCCCAGGACACCACCTGGGCCAGGACCTTAAACTCCCACAGGCTACTGCTCAGCATCCTCCAAATGTTCTAACAGAGGAGGTATCTGAGCCTCTAGCTATTATCTCTGGAAAATCATGGGAGACAGGAGAAAGTCCAGAAGACTGGCAAAGGGCAAATATAGTGCCCATCTCTAAAAAGGGAAATAAAAACAACCCAGGAAACTACAGATCAGTTAGTTTAACTTCTGTGCCAGGGAAGATAATGGAGCAAGTAATTAA
>NC_133769.1:252030070-252031750 GCF_003597395.2 Chelonoidis abingdonii
TGGGCACCACATTTCAAGAAAGATATGGAGAAATTGGAGAGGGCCCAGAGAAGAGCAACAAGAATGATTAAAGGTCTTGAGAACATGACCTATGAAGGAAGGCTGAAAGAATTGGGCTTATTTAGTTTGGAAAAGAGAAGACTGAGAGGGGACATGATAGCAGTTTTCAGGTATCTAAAAGGGTGTCATATGGAGGAGGGAGAAGACTTGTTCATCTTAGCCTGTAAGGATAGAACAAGAAGCAATGGGCTTAAACTACAGCAAGGGAGGTTTAGGTTGGATATTAGGAAAAAGTTCCTAACTGTCAGGGTGGTAAAACACTGGAATAAACTGCCTAGGGAGGTTGTGGAATCTCTGTCTCTGGAGATATTTAAGAGTAGGTTAGATAAATGTCTATCAGGGATGGGCTAGACAGTATTTAGTCCTGCCATGAGGGCAGGGGACTGGACTCGATGACCTCTCGAGGTCCCTTCCAGCCCTAGAATCTATGAATCTACCACTCCAGTCCAAATGTAAGCAGCTCAGCTCTCCAGTGGAGCCCAGACACCCCACTTCTTTCAGATGGTCAGCAAACAGCCCACCTGTGGCACAATTTCTTTGTGTTTAAGGCCCTCGTCCTTCAGAGAAGCTTCTGTTAAGTTGTGGCTACAACCAATCTCGCAGGCTAATAGGAGGCAAAAGTCCTATCAAAGGTAGGTCAGCATTGAGTACTTACGCCCTCCCTTCAGGGAGGGACCATTAGGCAACAGTCATACAAGGAGCACTTGCTTTCAGCCAACCCTCTCTCCAGGACCTGGACACTGGAAGTCAACCAGTACTCCAAGTCTTTCTCCTCCTTTGTTACTTCCAACTGATGCCTCTCCAGCTTATAATAATAGTTCTTGTTATTAATCCCTAAATGCATGACCTTGCACTTTTCACTATTAAATTTCATCCTATTACTATTACCAGGAGTGCTTCTATGTATTCTGCTGCCCTAAGCACGGCAGTCAGGCTGCTTTCAGCAGCACGTCTGCAGGAGGTCCGCCGGTCCCGCGCCTTTGGCATATCTGCCACCGAATTGCCACCAAAACCATGGGACCGGCGGACCTCCCACAGGCATGCCACCAAAAGCAGCCTGACTGCCACCCTCACGGCAACCAGGAAGCCATCTCCCGCGGCTCTCGCCCCAGGCACGCGCTTGGTGCACTGGTGCCTGGAGCCGCCCCTGACTATTACTCTAGTTTACAACGTCATCCATTTCTTCTTGTATGATATCCTGGTCCTTCTCTGTATTGGCAATACCTCCCAGCTTTGTGTCATCTGCAAACTTTATTAGCACATTCCACTTTTTGTACCCAGGTCATTAATAAAAAGATTAAATAAGATTGGTCCCCAAACTGATCCCTGAGGAACTCCACTAGTAACCTCTCTCCAGCCTGACAGTTCACCTTTCGGTATGACCCGTTGTAGTCTCCCCTTTAACTAGTTCCTTATCCACCTTTCAATTTTCATATTGATCCCCATCTTTTCCAGTTTAGCTAATAATTCCCAATGTGGAACTGTATCAAATGCCTTACTGAAATTGAGGTAAATTAGAGCCACTGCATTTCCTTTGTCTAAAAAAATCTGTTACCTTCTCAAAGAAGGAGATCAGGTTGGTTTGGCACAATCTACCTTTTGTAAAACCATGTTGTATTT
>NC_133769.1:252032010-252059708 GCF_003597395.2 Chelonoidis abingdonii
TCCATCCTCAGTGTTTAGCGGTCCCACTTCTTCTATCTTTGTTTTCTTCTTATTTATATGGCTATAGAACCTTTTACTATTGGTTTTAATTCCCTTTGCAAGGTCCAACTCTACATGCATTGAGTGTACTTGTATCAGCTATAAGGCACTAATACCCTGCTTCATCTACAATAAACCTGGCCAGGTGCCTTCATACCTTAATGGAACCTGTGGTCATTGGGCGGGTTGCTTGAGGTCTGCTGTGCCAGCTGTTTGTGCAGAGCTGGGACGACACACAGAGAGAATACACACACAGTGCCAAATATCTGACAACATCAATATAAATGTTAACTGGTATATCATAAATTATAAATATTGACTGTATTAAGTAGTAAATATTGCCTGTGAAATATAGCAGAGACCTGCGATGAGATGAAATGCCAGAAAGTCACAGACTAACAGCAGTATTTAACAAACTCGATATTACTTTTGTTTATCCTCAGGCAATATTTTACCCAGCACAAGAAAACAGTCACAAGTTTTTATTAGACAGCATGATTTTTAAATGCGAGTGTTATAAATCTTATTTAGAGAGATCTACAAAATGAGATTTCTATGCTGCTCTAGAGCAATCCTGTTTTTAAAAGCACAGAGTATCTAAACCAGATGATAACTTGGATTTATAATTGGTCACATGGTTCCAGTTCAGCCACTCAGAAGCCAGGAGAAATACAACTTTGCATTAAATATGTATTTGTCATCTTTAGCCTGCCATTTGGATAGCTAAAACAAGATTTTAACAAGTTACTGTGGGACAAATCCTGGGAATGGAGCAAAGCTCAAGTAATAATAATTATACCTAGCTCTTATCCAACACCTTTCATTAGATCTCAGAAAGCTTTACAAACGAGGTCAGCAACATTATCATCATTTTACAGCTGGGGAAACTGAGGCACAGAGCAGTGACATGAAAGGGATTTTCTCTGCCTGAAAACATTATGGGGATGAGGGAAGTATCCTCAGCACCAACTGGTCAGAGCTGCAACCATAAGTTAAAATATAACGGGAAGCAGGGAACATAACCCAGTGCTCATTTCATGTGGGGTCTTGGCCCAGTGGATCTGCCACTGGCCAGCTAACCATCTTCCCATCCACAGTCAGCTGCAAAGACCCATCAGGTAACTCTCCTCTGTGGCACAAATAAGATTTGAAGTCCCCCTGCATATTTGACACTTAAGGCACTTGCAATCAGTCACATGATAAAAACCCCTGCTTCAATCAGACAGTGTGGGAGTTGGAGCAGAAAGGATTGGTATTGGAGCAGAGAACAGTTTGAAGGAGTTCGAGCAAAGAAGATTGATGTTGGAACAGAGAACAGTTTGAAGGGAAGCAGAGGAAAGTTTGGAGAAGTGCTGCGGTGGGCAAAGAAGTCCAAGATCCTAGGTAAGGGGCGTCTGGCTTGTGCAGAGGGAGGGCAGGAACCCCCCCCTCACAAGCTGAAGCCCAGGGGAAGGAACTGCCAGTTGAAGTAGTTCACTACTATCCTCAGGGCCCCTGGGCTGGGACCTGAAGTAGAGGTGGGCCCAGGTCCCTCCCTCTCCACTCTCCTCCTCAAGGATACTAGTGGGGCAATTAATATTCCAATTCAGGGGCAAGAAATGGCACCCTGAACCCCCCCCAAAAGAAGAGAAAGCGTGAGACCCATCATAATAGTGCTGGCAATTTGCCACAGTACCTTTCTTCATGCACACACCCACACACAAAGGAGTTGCCTCTATGACCTCTGCCTGAGAACAATGAAGTGATGTTGATTTGCTTTTCAGCATTGCATTCATTCTTTTGAGTCTTGGGGAGCAAAAACTAACAATACAGGGACAAGACATACTTGAGAAATCAAGGCCATCATCATTTGTAGTTTTCTATCAGAAATTCTGCCAAGTGCTCTTTACCTTGATTCAACTCTGGATCCTAATTCTCTCTGTAATTAGTAATTACAGAGCAGATTGAAAAAAGTGTAGAGCAGGTAAATTAATGTGAAAGAGCCCTGCATCATTCACATCATGAAATTCAGAACTTACCAGTTGTTTTATGTTTCTTAAAAAGGACAAGCTGATGCAATTTATTTTAAATTCTTTCTTGACACTCATGGTCTGCAAGATCTAAGGAAATAATCTGAATCTACATAGCAAACAGCCTTGAAACCTTGATAGTTTTTTTGTAAGAACCAGTCTCAAACATTTAATCCATATTGTACGTTATGATTTCAGCTGAGAAATTTCAACTTTAATATTCTGGCATGATGTATTAAAGTGGAAGGCGGGCAACTTCAAATCACTCACTTGTATCCAGGTTGTGATTTAATCTATTTGAAAGGAGAATCACAAATATAGAGGGGTTTGTTTTTTGTGATTCAAGAATGTATTTTGCAAGCTGCACAGAAGTGAGCAAAAATAATGTTAACGAAGATGCAAATGCTGCATGAAATAAAAAACCACAGAGATGATCATAGATTCTGGCAGGAGATTTCAGGAGCTCTCTTTGAAGTCTGGCAACAGAAATTGATGCCCAGCTTTATGGCAGGCTTTAATCTCTGACAATTAAATTAAGGGGCACAGATAGAAGATACTGCAATCATTACTTGTGGTGGGATTAGTTACCCTCAAATGGAAGGGAATTGCTACCTCTCATAAGGTTATTTAATATAGCTGTGTCCAATCACACACTAGATCAGAGTGGGCAAACTTTTTGGCCCAAGGGTAACATCTGGGTATGGAAATTGTATGGTGGGCCATGAATGCTCATGAAATTGGGTGTTGGGGTGTGGGAGAGGGTGAGGGCTCTGGTGGGGGGTGTGGGCTCTGGGGTGCAGGAGGGTAGGACTGGGGTTCGGAGGGCAAGAGGGAGATCAAGGCTGGGGCAAGGGGTTGGGGCACAGGAGGGGGTCGAGGTGCAGGTTTTGGGCAGTGCTTACCTCAAGCAGCACCCAGAAGCATGTTCCCCCCTTTGGCTCCTATGCGGAGGTACAGCCAGGCAGCTCCACCCCTGCAGCTCCCATTAGCTCCCAGCGGCCAGCCAACAGGGCCATGAGGGAGGCGCTTGGGGCGGGAGCAGCGAGTGGAACCCCTGGTAGGCACTACACATAGGAGCTGGAGAGGGGATGTACCGCTGCTTCTGGGAGCTGCACAGAGCAAGCCCCCAACTCCGCTCCCAGGCAGGAGCTTGAAGCCTGGATTAAACCATCTGAAGGGCCAGATGTGCCCCCGGGCCGTAGTTTGCCCACCCCTGCACCAGATGGTCCATATAGATATAGACATTTAGGGATTCCTAAATGTCTGTGGTTTTGGGTCCCATTCTTCCTTCCTGATCTTATGAAGGGGTAATCACTAGCAGCCAGTATTGATTTACCAAGAATAAATCATGCCAAACCAGCTTGCTTTCCTTCTTGACAGAGTAACTGGTTTGATGGATAGGGGGAATTCAGTGGACGTAGTGTACCTGGACTTCAGCAAGGCTTTTGACACAGTCCCACATGACATTCTGATAAGTAAGCTGGAGAAATGCAGGCTTGGTGGAACTACAATTAGGTGGTTACATAACTGGTTAAACAACCGTAAACAGTGTACTTTTGTTCCCTGGGGAGGAGTTTCCGGCTGAGGTACAAGATTGGATGTTCCTCCTCCCCTACCATTTGTGAAAGGACGGCTCCTAGCCCTACTTCCAAGACGTCTGTTTGTAGGATGAATTCCTTCTCGAAGTCTGGGGCCATGAGTACCGGATGGCAGCATAGGGCTGTCCTTAAATCTGAAAATGCTTCTTCTGTCGTATCAGTCCACTTTACTATCTCGGGGCCCCGAGCTTTTATCAGATCCGTCAATGGCCCTACTCTTGTGGCAAAATGAGGGATGAATCTTTGATAGTATCCTACTATCCCTAGAAACGCTCTGACCTGCTTTTTGCAGACTGGTCGAGGTCAACCTTGTATTGCCTCCACTTTGTTCCATTGGAGTTTCACCAAACCTCTCTCTACTACATACCCGAGGTATCTGGCCTCAGCTAGTCCCATCACGCACTTGAAAGGGTTAGCAGTGAGGCTGGCCTTCCGCAGGGCATCTAGCACTGCTTCTACTTTTCCTAGGTGTGTTTCCCAGTCAGGGCTATGGATGACTATGTCATCTAGATAGGCGGCGGAATACTTGGCATGGGGTCGCAGTAACTTATCCATAAGTCGTTGGAATGTTGCAGGGGCCTCATGGAGTCCGAAAGGGAGGACAGTGTATTGAAACAGGCCTTCAGGTGTAGAGAAGGCAGTCTTTTCCTTTGCATTCTTAGCCAGGGGAATTTGCCAATATCCTTTGGTCAGATCCAGAGTGGTTAGGTATTGGGCCTTGCCTAAATGATCAACTAGCTCGTCAATGAGTGGTATCAGATAGGCATCGAATTGGGATACTTCATTCAATTTCCGGAAGCTGTTGCAAAACCTCAGGGTGCCATCATGCTTGGGGACTAGGATGATAGGGCTGGACCACTGACTGTGGGATTCTTCAATAACCCCGAGTTCCAGCATCTTCTTCACTTCCGTCCTAATTTCTTCCCTTTTAGCTTCCGGTATTCGGTACGGTTTTATTGTCACCCTTACTCCAGGGCTGGTGACAATATGATGTTGGACCAGTGTCATATGGCCCGGTTATGTACAGAACACGTCCTGGTACCAGTAGCTCATCTCAATGACCTCTGTTCATTGTTCTGCGGTTAATTCAGGAGATACCTTTACCTGCCCCTGTGGGTCATCTGTCTGGGGTGGAGCTCCTCGAATGACCAGACACGTCTCTCGGTCACGCCAGGGCTTCAGTAAGTTGATGCGGTAGATTTGCTCTGGCTTTCGGTGGTCTGGTTGTCTGACCTTATAGTCCACCTCCCCAATGGCTTCCACTATCTCATATGGTCCATACCAGCTGGCTAGGAGTTTGCTTTCTGCTGTCGGCATTAGCACCATCACCCGTTCCCTCAGCTGAAATCTCCGTACTTTCGCCCAACGGTTGTAATATGTCCGCTGGGCCTCTTGTGCTTTTTCCAAATGTTCTCGTACTATAGGGGTTACTCTAGTTATTCGTTCTCTCATCTGTGTCATATGCTCAATGACATTCTTTCCTGGGTTGGGTTGTTCTTCTCAATCTTCCTTGGCTATATCTAATACCCCATGTGGGTGGCGTCCGTATAGTAGTTCAAAGGGAGAGAAACCAGTGGACGCCTGGGGGACTTCCCGTATAGCAAACATTTAGATACGGTAGAAGGGTATCCCAGTCTTTTCGATCCTGTGCTACCACCTTCAGGATCATACTTTTAAGGGTACAATTAAACCGCTCGACCAGTCCATCTGTTTGTGGATGGCAGACTGAGGTCCATATGGCCTGGATGCAGAGTAGGGCACATAAGTCCTTCATTAATTTTGACATGAACGGGGTTCCTTGGTCTGTCAGATCTCTTAGGATTGCCCATCTGCAAAAACCGTAATACGTTCTTTGCTGTTGCCTTGGGATGTGGGTTCTTTAAGGATGGCTTCTGGATACTGCATGGCGTGCAAGGATGACTAGTATGTTTCGTGGCCCATGCGATCTTTCCAGTTGGCCATCCACTGTGTCCATGGCTATCCTTTAGAAAGGGACTTCAATAATACTCAAAGGTACTAATGGGGCCACAAGTAAGGTCAGGGGCTATGCAACTGGCATTCAGAGGAAGGAGCCAATAGCACGGACTTCTGCCTGTATCCCTGCCAATAAACCTCTTAGGACTCTATCCAGTGTCTTGTTCACCCTAGATGTCCCCCAAATGATGACTGGCTAACTCTAGTACTGCCCTGGTGTTTGTCATGGGACAAGAGTTGTTTCTTCCTCCCCTCATATTTGCCTTTCCTGTACAAGAGATCGCATTTGAGCAATATATGGCCTAGGCCTTTGATCTTTCCTTCCACGGTAGCCATGTATTCCATACTCTCCCTACATTCGCATTATAGCGATCATTGCCTGGTCTGCCGAAATTCTCAGTCGGTGCCAATCTGACCAATTCTACTTGGGTTGTTCTACTTCCCGGGTTGCTCCTATGGGCTCGGATGCTCCGGTCTCCTGGCCTCCTGAACGGGTTCGCCTATCCACAGGGAAGTTTTTTGATTCTCTGCTAGAATCCTGGTCCCTAATCTTTTATCTGCCCTCCTTTCTCGCCTAGACTTTTGGGGTTTCCCAGAGAATGAAAATAACTCTGGAGCAAATTCGACGAACATTGGGGTGAGGCTATCTGTAGGTGCCTCCGTCTCAGCCTGGGAGTTGCTACGCTCCCCTGGCTCTATTGGGGTAAGTAAGCTCTCAAACCCGGGGAAGTCCCTACCAATTCAAACAGGGTAGGGGAGCTTGGGGACCACCCCTGCAGTCACCCTGGTAGTATTCCCCTGGATCTCAATCTGCACTGAGATTGTGGGGTAAAAATTCACGGTGCCATGAACACAGGTTACCCCTGTATTTTTGGCCCGGATTAGTTGGTCTCACTCCACCAACTTCCCCGAGACCTGCATGACAGCACTCCCAGAATCTATTAATGCTATGGTCTTAATACCATTAATTTTTACTGATCTTATATATCCATGTGAGGTCATTGTGACCCCTACCAGGCCGATTAGACCACATTGCTCCCCATAATCCCCTGGCTTACACTGCATAGGTTCTTCCCTGTTGGGGCATGGGCTGGTATATGCCCCAATTCCCCACATTCATAACACCGCCCCCTTATTCCGGTTGGCTATTTGGCCGGCTCTCCACCTCTCTTCCCAAACCCCCAGGTCCCTTCTTGGCCTCAGGCCATTCCTCGGTGTCTTTCCTCCCTGTTACAGTTCTCCTGTAGTTCTCGACAGTCCGGGGCCTTGGGTTTGGGGTTGGCTTCCTGGATTGCCATGTCTCCCCACCTGGGGTCTGGAACAGTTTGCGGGCTGCCAGCTGTCTTTCCACGAGGGAGACCAACTCATCATAAGTGGAGGGATCATTCTGGCCAACCCAAGCCCGGAGACCTGATGGTAGCCCCTTCATATACCGATCCAATACCAGTACCTCCATCATCTTCTCAGAGCTGAGGGCCTCAGGGCGCAGCCATTTCCGGGTCAGGTGGATCAGGTCAAACAATTGTGATCGGAGTGTCTTGTCCTCTGTATACTGCCACTCATGGAACCTCTGGGCTCGCAATGCTGTCGTTACTCCGGATCTGGCCAGGATCGCTGCCTTCAGCTGGGGGTAATCTGCTGCAGTCTCTGCAGCCATATCGTAGTAAACCTTCTGGGCCTCCCCACACAGGAATGGAGCAAGGATACCAGACCACTGATCTCGGGGCCAGGCCTCCTACAGGGCTGCTCTTTCAAAAGCTAGGAGGTATGCCTCCACATCATCCTCCCATGTCCTTTTCTGTAGGCAATGACTGGCCAGTATGGTCCGGGTCCCTTCACAGTTGCAGTTCAGTTCCATAAGGGCCTTCATCTGCTTCACCAGGTCTTTCAGCAGGGCTCAAACATGGGCAGCCTGACTCATCAACAGATGATTAGTCTCCCGCTGCATCCGAGTCGCCTCCTGTTGGGCTATTGCTTGGACCCAGGTAGCCTCCTGCTGGGCCACAGTAGCTTGTATTAGGGCCTTGACCACGTCATCCATCTTAAGGATGGGAGGGTTTTGCCTAACCCTGGACTAAGTCCCCAGCGCGCAGATCCCACCGCTGACACCACATGTGGCAAATTGCTGGCACTATTATGATGGGTCTCGCGCTTTCTCTTCTTTGGGGAGGGTTCAGGGTGCCATTTCTTGCCCCTGAATTGGAATATTAATTGCCCCACTAGTGTCCTTGAGGAGGGGAGTGGAGAGGGAGGGACCTGGGCCCACCTCTACTCCAGGTCCCAGCCCAGGGGCCCTGAGGATAGTGGTGAACCACTTGAACTGGTGGTTCCTTCCCCTGGACTACTTTCCTCTCCTACCCTTCAGCTTGTGGGGGGAGCTTCCTACCCTCCCTCTGCACAAGCCAGGTGCCCCTTACCTAGGGTCTTGGACTTCTTAGCCCATCACAGCACTCCTCCAAACTTTCCTCTGTTTCCCTTCAAACTGTTCTCTGTTCCAACATCAATCTTTTCTGCTCCAACTCCCACACTGTCTGATTGAAGCAGGGGGGTTTATCACGTGACTGACTGCAGGTGATCTAATTGGCTTCAGATGCTCTAGTTAATCTATAGCAAACTTTCTTCCCCTTACAGGGAATAAGCCTCCCTTCTAACCCTTTCCTGCTGCCCTCTGGTCATGCAGTATTAAAGTACATTTACCCTTAATCTTTTTACTATCTTACTGATGGTTCTCTCAGCACAACTGCAAGTCAGGTGCATTTTTATTCCAGTGTTACCCATCACATCTTTATTTATGTGGTTCCATATCTAGCAGTCTGAAATGCTCAAGACTGGTTTTGAGCTCCGGGTAGCCAGAGAAGACATTGTGTGTTCCATGACAGGCAACTAGTTTCTAGAGCAGCAGTTGGCTAGATCAAGGATCTCAAGAACCAACCCCATCAATACTTATTAGTCAAAATGGACCATAGTCAATGTTCTTTTACTGCTTTTCCCAGCTGTAGTTCACTCCCCTTTTGGTCCACCTGCCCACCACGCTGGAGAAGGGAAGGTGTTCAACAGTTGTCTTCAGTTCCATTACTGTAGTGTTGTTTTCTCACTAGAGAATTGGTTTTGACACCAACTGCCATGGCAACAAGAGCTCACTCCTTCAGAAAGTAGCCAACAGAGACTGGGAAAAATCTCCAGAGGCCAGAATGAACCAGAAGACAATGACTTTTTTCCCCACAATAGGAGAAAGAAAAAGAACTTGAAGAGAAGAAGCATTGGAGTTTGGGCTGGTACCCAAAGCCCAGATTTAGGCATGGCTGTGATCCAGTGCACTCCCACTCAGCTGCTGCCTAACCTTGCAGGCACCTAAACTCACCCAAAACCTATATTTTTTTTTGCTGTAAAAGTCCCCTAGGCACCTGAGTTGGTGCCTCTGAGCATGCATTCTACTCTCTCCGAAGCTAAAGCACTCATCCAGGATGTAGGAGACCCCTCTCCCCTTTCCATTCTATCCCCTCCCACACACCTGGCCTGGAGATGAGATGAGCACAGATAGGTGAGTTCCCTGGGCCATCAGACAGTCTGTGGTAGATTTCTTTCACTCTCTGTTGGTGAAGCCATTCCACTTTAATTAAATACTTATTGGGCCACAGGAAGAGTGAGAATGACTATAGTCCACTGGTTAGGCATGCACCTGAGTGGTGAGAGATCCCTGATCTACTTCTTTCTCCTTATGCAGAAGGGGGAGTTGAACCACGGTCTCTCACATTATAGCTGAGTGCTCCAATTTCTGTGCTAAACAAGGGAAGCTTGTACCAACAGGCAAGCTGTGTCTTACAATAACCCACTTCACCCCCTAAACTGCCTGACTCCAGGAGACATGGTCCCAGCTGCAGATCACAAGCAGCAACAGTCACCTCTCTCACTAGCATCTTCCTTTGGTTAGCTTGGGCAGCTCTGTGCCTAGCATGCTGGCTTTTGTGGATCACATTCTCAGGTGCCTGTCCCTCCCCATTCCCTGTATAGAGAGCCTAGGCACCTAACTCAAGCTTTGTGTATTAATTTTCAAGACATCTAAAAGTTAGGTGTTGGAGAGCTCAGTGTTGCAACACCTAACTCCTTTTGTAGATCCAGGCCAGAGAGTATCCTGAGGAACAGGGTCTCAGCCAGAGCTCTGTAACTATGTACTGGGCCTTGAGGCACAAAGCACATGGTCTAGGAGACCTATTATTACCCTTGGGACCACTTGAGAGCAGTCATTCTGGGAAATGTAATTCCCCAAGAAGGACTGACTCCATAGGTCATGTTACCAGGGAATCAGGTCATGTTACCAGGGAATTTGCCTTTTTGGGACTATATAAGGCTAGCTGGCACTCAGTATTGGGGCTGAGGTTAGATACTGAAAGTACTTGGTTTTGTGTTGGGGGTTGTTTTTTTGTGGGGAGGAGGGTGTTAATGGAGAAAGAGTCTGTGGTGATATACTGGGCAATCTCCCCAGGTAGAAGGATATGTCTTTTCCCTTCCTAACTTGCTGGAAGCTGTAAAGGTCTCTTAGCTTGGACCAAGTCATGTGAGTTGCTTGTCTCTTTTTGAATCATTGTGTGGTAAGAAAGGCAGCTCTAAACAAAGCGTCTGAGACTGAACTGTAATCTGGACACTATTTTACTGTCTCTTGTTGATGTATTTGGCCACTAGTTTACTAGTTCTGAAAGAATCCTCTGCAAGCTCCCGTAAAGGTTCAGTGGAGCTATGGCTGGAATTCATAGCTTTAGGAATGCTGCCCAGAAGACAGTGCAGCCCTTGTGCACTAATGAGTGGGTAGAGCTGAGGTTGGGGGGTGGCCTGCTACTTATATAATCTATAATATGTGTGTGGAACTTACTGCCAAGAGATCCTATTGAAGCAAAGTGCCTAGGATGAGTCAGCACTTATAGGGCTAATGAGACCATTCACTGTTATGTATGATAGACTAAAAGTGTATATGGAAAATAAACCCCTCCTGGTTTAGGGTAGTGGTTCTCAAACTTCTGTAGTGGTGACCCCTTTCACAGAGCAAGCCTCTGAGTACAGTTCCCCCCTTAGAAATTAAAAACACTTTTTAATACATTTAGCACCATTATAAATGCTGGAGGCAAAGCAGGGTTTGGGGTGGAGACTGACAGTTTGTGACCCCCTTGTAATAACCTCGTGACACCCTGAGGGGTCCTGACCCCCAGTTTGAGAACCCCTGGCTTAGAGTATGACAACCACTGATGGCCTGGAGTTAAGAAGAAATTTTGTATATGAGCAGATTATTCCATAATTGTTAGGGAGTTGATTGCACCCTCCTCTGAAGCATCTTGTTTTTACTAAAGATTTACCACTAGTCTGATCCAGTATTAAAGTTCCTATATAAGAACAAACAATGACACATAGTTCTCATCTCCTCCCTATTAGGGTAGTAATACTTGAACTTACAAAGTATATATGTACCCATTTTTTATTCCCTTTCTTTCCCATCACCAGGTTTAGGTGCTCAGGGCCCTGCCTAAATAGCTAGCTATAATAACAAACAATGAAATCATTTATTTTCACATATAAAATTACATATGCTCAGAGCCAGATGAAATATCTGGTATCATTAAAAATGCTGAACCACTGGGCCACCTGCAATTGAAACAAAACTGCTCTGAAAGGAAGTGTTTCTATGTTGTTGTTTTTTTTTAATTATTTAGCTTTAGTAGAGATGTTTTTTGAGTTAGAAAAAGAGAAAAGCCCAGGACTCATCAGAGCAAAGACCTAAATCATCTTAAGATAGGGTGACCAGACAGAAAGTGTGAAAAATCAGGATGGGGGGTGGGAGGTAATAGGTGCCTATATAAGAAAAAGCCCTGAAAATAGTGGAACTGTCCCTATAAAATTGGGACATCTGGTCACCCTATCTTAACTGAG
The DNA here is from genome assembly GCF_003597395.2 of Chelonoidis abingdonii. Classification (NCBI taxonomy): domain Eukaryota; kingdom Metazoa; phylum Chordata; order Testudines; family Testudinidae; genus Chelonoidis; species Chelonoidis abingdonii. Next base: position 252,043,547 of record NC_133769.1, read on the forward strand.
AATGTAAGACCGATATAATTAAAGAAGAATACTGTTGCTGTTTAACATGTATAGAACAATACTTAGCCAGAGGACTCAAAATGCTTTGTAACAGAGGATAAGTTTTATTAGTCCCTTTTTATAGATGGGAAAACTGAGGCACAAATGATTTACCTATGGTCACACAGTAAGTCAGTACTAGGCCAGAACCTGGCTGGCCTATTTCCCAATCTAAAGCCCTATCCATTGGACCATGTTTTGTCTTACACTCTAGCAATAAGATGTATTATAGCAGCTTGTGATCAGATTTTAAGATTTGTTTGGTTTTTTTACCGATTTCTAATGGGACAGTATTCATTGCATCACATGCTGAAACTATATCATGATTAAGACATTTATTTGATAATTATAATAAAATATTTCTAAAATGATGGGATATGAGGTGTGACACAAGCATTTACTTTCAGCAAACCTCTAAGGAAAAAATACAAGGAAACATTCAGGATTTTTTCTCTCTCAAAACTCTACATGTCCTCAGATTAGCCCTTCTTATAGTCTTTTAACTATAGCCTTTTAATTGTCTGTGGAGACCATCTGAAACAAATCTGTTTGTTAGCTGAAGAGTCAATAAAAGCTTCCTAGAGTGGGTGGTTGTAGCTGCTTCTTTCCTTGTAGGAGCATATATCATCAACTGGAAATGTGTAATAGATGAAATTCTCTCTCTATTTTTAAATACAGATACTTAGCTTATTTTTAGGGCTGGACTGTGACATAACCCATAATAAAGGGTAGCACGGAGCATCTCAGGGAAGGAATTATGACTCAGGAAGCCACAATTCCTTCATGCTTCCTCCATTCTGCAATGGTCTAATTGGCCTGTATGCGCAATAAATCTCTAACCTCTCTGTGCTAGCTCAGTTCTGCTGGCAGATGCACTTTGGGAGCCATTACTCACCCACTTACTCTGAGGCACTGCTTACTCTTGATTGTTCAAAATCCAAGAAGGAGGTAAGGAAGTTCTTAATTCCTCCTCATGCCGCAGTGCAATTGCTATGGTCAGGTATGATCTTGACCTAAAGGACTACCGGAAACAATAAGAAAAGTCGATACTCTAATACTGTTTTGTGGCAGACTAATTTTTAAGAGGTCAGGGCTCAGTTCTGCATGGTGCTGAATGTGTCCAACAATGTGCTGGGAGCCATCAGCCTTCTCTGCGCTTCAGTGGGAGTTGAGTACTCTCAGCAAACAGCATTTTACAGGATCAGGCTCCTAGTAGTGTATTGCATGAAAGGTGCTCAGTAAGCAGCAGCTGCCTTACTATGCTCTAATATGAGGCTAAAATATTATTACAAAGTGATAAAGAAATGTACTTCATCTTTATCAAAAATATTCATGTTGGAATCTGAATGGCATCCATAAGGATCTATACACGCAAGTAACTTCCATTAAGGTTAACAGAGATTGTACAGACATGCTGAGAGTAAGGGTTCCAGACCTACTCTTGAAACCATTTTAGACGAAAGAGCTCACAGTTAATGTTGGGTAAAAGTTTAAAACTAATTGCAGCAAAATGTGAATAAGAATGAATCACTTTTTCTCTTGCTGCTGTGAATTTTAATGCATCATGGATCGTGAAATCTGGTCTTTGGTCTTTTGTGCGCTTTTATGGTAGAGACCAGTGTTTTTCAAATTGGGGGTCCTGACCCAAACGGGAGTTGCAGGGTGGGGTCGCAAGGTTATTTTAGTGGGGGTCATGGTATTACCACTTTTACTTCTGTGCTGCCTTTAGAGCTGGGCAGCAGTGGGAGGCAGCTGTTGGCCAGGTGCACAGCTGTGAAGGCTGCACCCTGCCAGCAGCAGCACAGAAGTAAAGGTAGCAATGTCACACCATGCCACCCTTACTTCTGCGCTGCTGTCTTCAGAGCTGGGCAGCCAAAGAGTGGTGGCAGCTGACTGAGGGCCCAGCTCTGCAGGCAGAAGTAGGATGGCATGTTATGGTATTGCCACCCTTTACTTCTGCGCTGCTGTTGGTGGTGGCTCTTCCTTCAGAGCTGGGCTCGCAGCTAGCAGCCACTGCTCTCCAGCTGCCCAGCTCTGAAGGCAGTGCAGCTCCCAGCAGCAGCGTAGAAGTAAGGGTAGCAGTACCATAACCCCGCTACAATAACCTTGCAACCACCTCACAATTCCTTTTTGGGTCAGGATTTCTACAATTACAACACTGTGAAATTTCAGAATTAAATAGCTGAAATAATGAAATTTATGTTTTTTTAAAATCCTATGGCCGTGAAATTGACCAAAAGGGATCATGAATTTGGTAGGGCTCTAATAAGGATACAGCACATATTAAAAGTATCTGCTTCTGGTGTTCTGGACCCGGACTCTTTGCGGATCGGATTCTTGTAGGGTTTCAATTTCAGGATCTGATCCTGTTCTCATTGAAGTCATCAGCAAAATTCCCATTGATTTTAGTGGATGTAATACTGGAGCCTTCATGTAACAGCTGTTACATTAAAATGCAAGATCAAAGTCTGGGCTGGTGGCAACCTTCCTCTCAGCATAATTACACAAGCTGGTTTAAAACACAGGGAAGCATTTTAGCAAAATTTTAAAATTTTCCAACCAGCTCTACTAAGTACACAGTAAGCTACAAATGTTTCCAAACCACTGAGTGAAACAGCTCTGGGTCTTACCTGAAAGGAAAGGGTAGAGGATTCCATAGGAGTGTGGTTGGCTTGGGAGACAAAGCGGTGCCTGCACAGCTTGCCTCGTGCTAAATTACAAAAGAACCCTGATCCACCTACCCAGAGTTCTAGGCAATTTTTCACACAGTCTTAATTTCTTTGTGGATTTAAGGCTGAGGAAATGCACGTCACAGCCCCGAGCATGGAAGTGGACAGTTCCTGTGCTTACCTTATAAATCAGTTTAATTGGCATTTTTAGACAATCAGTTTGGGGGAGTGGACTGGAGGTGTGTGAAGCAAAAGGCCTCCCACCTTCAGTCAGCAGAAAGTGATGGAGTGGTGGGACAGCCCCTGCCCCGTCTCACTGAAAGTGTTTGCTTTCTTTTCTGATCATTTCTCAATTGGAGAAGTTTAAGTTAGATAGTTACTAATTTCATTCTCATGAGTCCATTTCCTGGGGAAGGGTCCACCAGGGACAACAACAAAATGCCCAGAGTGGCATTCCATTGGGATGTGGGAAAAGTATCCTCCTCTCAGAGCAAGAAGCAGTTGCTGTATATTCCAGAAAGTTCACAAACCTTACTTATGGCAGCAAACCAGAAAAGCTTTTTTTTCTAGGTAGAATCTTAAGGGAAGTACACAACTCACTGACTATAGCAGAACTGATGCTGCTAACTTCATTACAGCAATGCTAAGTCAAAATGCTGTGATGCTAATTCTCTTCCATCTTCTTTTTCTCTTTGCTAAAGGAAGTATCTTAATTGTATGTAGCTGAACATACAAGTGTGACATACGACTTATTATCAGAACCTTGGCTTTTTTTATGAATCATAAAACTCCATCTGTCCTCTCATCTGCAGTTGGCTACAGCCTCTATACCACACAAACGCAGAACAAGAATAAGTTACTTTTCATATGTGGGCATCAAAGAGGAGTTTTGTGTATGAGTTAGGATGGTGGGCATCAAATAACTTTATCCCAGAATTACTAAGATCATAAAGCCAAATTCTCGGGTGCACCTAATAAGCAGGGGAGACACAGGTGGCTTTCCACCATCTTTGGGGGGGAGGAGAGAGGAACTGGAATCCTGTTTCTCTCAACAGATAATTTAGAGAAGCACAAGGCTTCTCTAACTTATGCCAGAAGTAACCTCTGCCTGGGGGCCATTCTGCCAGCCCAGTTTCTCTGAAGCACAGCACATTACAGCCCCGCCTCCTTAGATCTGCACTGACAGCACCACAAGCAAGTAGCATAGAACTAGCTACACCACCTTGGGATTCCCTTATACAGGGTGTATCTCAAACTGACAGTTTAAGACAGTATTTTGTCTCCTTGTGCAATCAGAGCATGGATCTGTCCAAAGTTCTGGAGAAATAAAGATCATGTTAGCTGTATTATTAATTTTCTTGTGTTATCTTTGTAGGGATGTAAACTCACTGATTGTCATATAAAGTTTTTTACCGGGCGTTAGGAGATGCCCAACTTAGTTAAACAAAAGAGCTCAGTTAATAATGAGTAATTTAGTCCTGGTTCAACAAAGCACATATTCATGCATTTAACTTTAAAGACTGACTTAACTTTGAATATGGATGGACTTATGCACATACTTGAAGTTAAGTGAGTGCTGACCACTCTGCTGAATAGGAACAGACTTAAGCTTGTTCATAAAGACTTGGGGCATTTTTAAGTATGGAAAAGTGCAACTCACTTCTGAAAACCTGACCATTCTCTCTCTCTCTTTCTCATTTTTTTTTAAAGCAAACTTGTGTTTATAGATCAGTTTTAGATGCAGCTCAGTAAAAGCTTCAGGAAAAGACCGTGATGCTGAGAGAGTCCCTTGGATCTATAAAGTGCTTTCCACTTATTTCATATATTGATTAATTTGTTCCAAACTTCTGGACTAAATAATTTGTATTCAAAACAATTTCATCCTTTATTCTGATCAATTCTCATAGCATATTCTCTGGATAACTTGATCAATGACTGTAGGGCCTAATTACTTAGACTTTTTTTCCATTGACTGCAAAGGGAACAGGCTCAGAACCATAGTGAGGAAGCACAACGTAGGCAAAGACCTCCAGAAAGAGTTATGGGATAAAAGACGACTACAACTGAAGCTGGATTTTTCTTGGAATTATTCATTTCTATAATTTGCTATGTATTCCAATGATCAGATAGAAATTATAAAAATAAATCCCTTATTTAAATTAAAAATGTGATAAGAATGGATTTAACCAAAATGCTGGCCCATTAGGGAGATCTTGTTTAGCCTTATCATATGCTCTACAGCAATGGTTCTCAATCAGGGTACACGTACCCCTGGGGGTACACAAAGGTCTTCCAGAACTACATCTGCTCATCTAGATATTTGCCTGGTTTTACAACATGCTACATAAGAAGCACTAGCGAGGTCAGTACAAACTAAAATTTAATGCAGATGAGAAAATAAGCAATTTTTCAGTAATAGTGTGCGGTGACACTTTTGTATTTTTATGTCTGATTTTATAATCAAGTAATTTTTAAGTGAGGTGAAACCTGGGGTACGCAAGATAAATCACACTCCTAAAAGGGATACAGTAGTCTGGAAAGATTGAGAACCACTGCTCTACACTGTGCTATTCTGTTAGGGAATTTGGAAAAGCTTTAAAAGATATGACAAGAGATAAAACATAAGGGAAAAAACAATTGAAGTAAACCATTTAAAAAAAAATTCACTTTCAAACCCAAAATGTAACATATGAAATGTAAAATAAGAGAGGCTTCTAGTTAGAGAAGAAGACAGAATCATACCCCAAGAAAAATGATATATCGGGGGAATCTTGGCTCCACTAGTGGATGTTTTGCCATTGACTTCCATGGGATCAGGATTTCACCCCATATCCTCTCAAATTCTTTTGTGTTAATTGGTAAGAAACCCTATCAAAGTTAACTAGAACTGTCAGATCTACACACTGGCCTAAAATATTCAGCATTACAGATATTTTCCATTTTTTGAGAATTAGTAATTTAGCAACTCAAGTAGCTCTCTCTAAAAATGTCTACTGCCCTGCTCTCCTCGAATGAAAATACAGGATCCCCTGAAAGAGCTATGTTTGATATTAATGTAAGCCTTTTCACTCCCCTCCCCCCTCCCCCAAATGTACATCTCCCAATGTGTGTGTATTAAGTTCTTCATTCTATAGCATCCAATGGATTTATTTTAGTGATCTTTCTTATTATAGCCCAAAATAAAATAGCAACTCTTCTATCTACATCACGTCTTGGAAGCAAAAACCATTACCTGGGAAATATTTCCAAATGCAGGAAAACACTAGATTTGAGTGCAAGGCATTTTAGTCAGAAACCATTTTAGCATTCTCACCTTTTTAATATACCCTCAGACTCCACTGATTTTTAAAGGAGAAGCTAAATCCCTTACAAGATGGAGCCCAGTAATCCTCAGGGCCGCTCAGAGGAGGAGGGGGCAAGTGGGGCAATTTGCCCCAGGCCCCACAGGGGCCGTGCAAGCCCTGGGCCATCGGCGGTCTGGGTCTTCGGCAGCATTTCAGCAGCGGGGGGCCCTTCAGTGCTGCCAAGTATGTGAAGCGACTGAAGGGCCCCCCACCGCCAAAATGCCGCCGAAGGCCCGGACCGCTGCCGGGTGAGTACAAGCGCCGCAGCTCCCCTGCTTTGCCCCAGGCCCCCTGAATCCTCTGGGCGGCTCTGATAATCCTATGTGTGAGTAAAGAGCAGATCGCAGTTGTTGTGTTAGTGGCAGGAATAGATTTATATAACAAAACGATTAGGATCCCATCCCTCCCAGAATGAACGTTGAGTGAAATCCTGCCTAAATGCCAACGTAACTGGTTAGAGACATGGGTCTGATCTTGCTCCTACTGAAGATGATGCCAAAACTCCACTGACTTCAGTGGAGGTCGTTTCTGTATTTATATTTCAGCAACAGGCTCTGGGGCAGCAGAGGAAGGAGGAGAAGGAGAAATAGTGCCTACTTCCAATTTGCTGCTGCTGCTTTCACAATCAATAGTTACTAGCTTTTAAATGTTCTTTTGTTTACTTTCTGCTTTGAGCTTTTACTTTCTAAAAATAAAAGCTTGGAAACAGTCAAGCTCAAGATTCAGAGTAAGAAAAATGTAACAGCTGCCCTGACCTGTATCCTATTTGATTTATCTAAATGTGTCATTCTGCCACCTGAAGAAATCTAGATTATATGTCTAATTAGTAATAATAATGTAAACCCCAATCCTGAAAAAAAGATATGGACATGTTCCACTTTATGGTTCTACCCACGTGTGTAAAATTAAGCATGAGCACAAGTGTTTGCAGGATCAGGGCTTTATATAGAACCAAATATTTAGATGCTGATTTACAAATAGAGGGCCTGATTCTCCACTGCCTTTTGCTTGTATAGTCATTTGCACTTGTGCAGAATGCCACTCAAGCAGAATTGAACATTTTATATTCATTATGCACTCTTGTCCTAGGTTTCACCCCCACTCTGAACTTTAGGGTACAGATGTGGGGACCTGCATGAGAACCCCTAAGCTTAATTACCAGCTTAGATTTGGTTGCTGCCACCACTCAAATCATTTAAAACAGCTGTTTATGAGTCATTTGGGAAACTCTGTCTTCCCTCCAAAAATCTCTCCCTCCTCAGTACTGTAACCCTTCCCTTGGTAACCTTGAGAGACTTCACCACCAGTTTCCTGGTGAAAACCAATCCAAACCCCTTGGATCTTAAAACAAGGGGAAAAAATCAATCAGGTTCTTAAAAAGAAGACTTTTAATTAAGGAAAAGGGTTAACAGAAAATATCTCTGAGAGATACATCAGAATACAAGCTACTCTCACAGACAACAGATTCAAAACACAGAGGAGTCTCCCCTGGGCAAAAACAGTACACAAAAGAAAACCCAATCTGATTATCCCTCTCATGCAAAAAGACAAAGTCACAAAAGGAAATAAACATAAGCTAATTCATTTCTTTTCTAATGCTCACTACCCTGGGTGATTCCTTGATCTTTTCACTCTGGCACAGAACTTAATGGAGTGAACAAAGGAAAACTTCCCTCCTTCCTCTTGAAAAATCTTGTCCCCCTATTGGTTCCTCTGGTCAGGTGTCAGCTAGGCTAGGTGAACTTCTTAACTCTTTATTGTCTATTTATGACAACTCTTTTTGCATATTTGTAAATGACTGCATCAGGTGCCAGATAGCAGAAAATCAGGCCCAGAATAAGATACATTTGTGGTATAGAAAAGTGAATAGAAAGAGTAGTTGGGCAAAAAGAGAAATAACAGCAGGTTACAGTAAATTCTCAGCCGGTGTAACTTGTAACTGACCAATTTATTCCAGCTGAGGATTTGAACATCTATGTGTGTCAAAATCAACATTGTAATAACTTCAGCTTTTGCGAGGAAAAAAAGGGGGAGTTAGGACTGACATGCTTTTTTTTCCTTAGGAGATCAAACTCTCTTGAAAGACTGTTCCTTGAGGTGCCCATTTCACCCTTAGGCAGAACCTTGCGATTGAAAAGATTCTTGCCCTTCTCCAAAATGAAAGGGAGAATGGAACACAGAAAAGGAACACTGAATCCCTGAGGAGCTCCCAAAAGGGAGGGAAAGCACCTATACATTTTTGTGTAAGCAATTTTCACCCTCTTTTTCCTGATCTCTCTATCTAGGCTTAGCAAAGCTGCATAGTTGCCTTTTCATTTATATGTGCCTTTATCTGAATTTTTTCAATACCTGTTTTGTAAAATTAAACAGGGAAAAGGAAATTTAAGGAGTATTTGTTTCAAACTGCTCTAGCAATCTCTGCCAGTGTTGTTCAATGCTGCATGCTGCCTTGTGCCAGGGGATTCCCCAGTTATGGATCAGTGCCTTTGGACTACCACAACAGGGCAAGCTTGCAGCTCAGAATCGGGTTCTGTGTTCCCATTCCCTACTCATTTGTAATGTCTTATCTACTTTCTCCTGCTGACATCATCAACTGCCACTGCGCTACATGTGAGAAAAGAGAAATTGTTCATATTTGAGCTGATTCCTACTATGTTTCTGAGCAACCTATTCTATGCTGAGTCTTTAGAAGCTGTGCATGGGAGTGATTTTACAGAATGTAGGCAAATGGACTTTTCCTTACATATGGAACATGAACCCTTCATGAAACTACTGGTTGCTGCTCAGATTGCAAATCTGCTTGGATTCAATGGCACAACAGGATGTAGTTTACCAAGCGTGTTTTGGAATAATTTTTGGAGCATTATTTTCTCTGAGTCCCTTTTTTTCCTCCAGTCATTGCAGCCCAGAATTGTAGTTCATCCAAACTTCATTCAGTGGTCAGGATTAGCTCCCCTACCAGGACTGTATTGAAGGCAGTGCTCCTGTTTTGACAAAACCAGAGATGTTTCGAGTTTTGATAGACCGTGACACTGGCTCTCCAGCTCCTAGTTCTACACAGAAAAAATACTGCCCTGCTTGATATGAAAAAAGCACAAATGCCTCATCGATTTTGGGCATGTCAAGTGAATCCCAATTCTGGTCCCCACAGCTGTGCTGAGTGTCTTCTTTGTAAATCTTTTATACAAAAGCAAAAACCAATAGGAAAGACTGTCAAAACAAGGCAGAGTTTTGCCTGCAGGTAGATGAGCTATGCTGCTGCAACCTACAAAATGAATGCCAAGTGAAATACCAGTTAAATAGGAATACATTGTTTGCAGATAATGTAGCACAGAGTTTTGCTAAAGCTTGAGGTTATTGAGAAAAAAGTCACATGGTTTCCTAAACATATATTTAAAATGAATAGCTTATAACATGGGAGGAGAAAAACCAACAGATTATCACAAACTTTTTTTTACTGTGACTTCTTTGTTTAGTCTCTGGTTTAATGTATCAAACATTGCCTCTGTTTTTCTGAATTTGATAGTTTGGAAGTTTAAGCAACTGCTATTTGAGAGAAAACTAACAGCAGAGGAAGAAATATTTGCATCAATAATGAAGAAAAGCACAAATGCTACTTAGCACTTACATAGCACTTTCCATGGTCAGTATGATTTACAAACATTGGCCAATTGATAGCAAATTCAACAGTATTATCTCTTCATTCTTTTGTGACTAATGCTCTGGCGTGGGAATCAGGAGGCCTTCTGGTTGACTTTAAGTAAACTGGCAAATTTTAGCATACTGGCTTCTTCGCATGGAAGTATACCACCTGTCCACATACACAATTGCTCTCTGCAGTGCACAGGCCCTTATGCAGGACCCAGGACCCTATTTAGCTATCTTCTAATATCTTACTGCAATCTCATTTCAATCTGCCTTTCCATTTAACGTATGAAACACAGACAAACTGCTATACAGATGCTACAGGAAAGGTGGATGGAATCATTTTTATGTCCATCTTTTCTGCTGCCATCCAGAAAATTCCTAGAAATCAATCTTACAGAGACAATTTATCTTGGCCCTAATTTTCCCCCAGTCCTTTGGAGTAATGTCAGCAGAACTTTGGTAAAGCCAGTGTTCCAGCCAGGCAAATCAAACTGCAAATTTGCCTGTGTCTGATAACTGTGGAAAAAGTATCCACTTTTGCAAATGCACTTGCAAACCAGAGTCGTCAGCCTGGATCCTCAGCTTCTGTAAATCAGTCTTGTCAGTGGAACTATGCAAAATTTACACCAGCAGGGGATCTGGCCCATTGTGTGGATGTGGATCATAACTGCCTCTTAAAGGGGAAGGCTACTGTGGATGCAGTACATTCGAGGTGCTTTTCCTGTGCAGACCGTTCAGTTGCCAATAGTCCAATTCACATAGCATGCATTCAGCCTTAATCTCTCTGCTTCTAGTTCCTTATCTGTAAAATGGGTGCAACAATACTTCTCTATCTCACAGTCATGTTGTGAGGTTAAATTCACTGATCTGTGCAAGAAGCTCAAATGCATAAATAGATAGATAATAATTATTTCTCTAAATAGCTGCTATGTATAACTGTGTTCCCTTATTGTAAGCATAAATATAAGAATAGACTTAAACAAAACTGATTTTGATTAACATAGTGAGAGTATGCCTCCTTATATGCCTGACATATGCATGCATTGAGGCATGACTCACCCTTTAAACAATGATTCAGATTAGCTTTCCTTGTGGGCTGTATGTCTTTTGTCTGCCTTTGTTTCCAAAGTCTCTGTAATCATCTCACAAGAGCAGTGATGGTTAAAAGAACATTAAAATGAGACCTTCAATTGAGCCTGTACAGCGGAGTTCTTGGTAAAAGGCAGGAGGGCATGTCTCTATTGTTCTGCTGAAAAATCAAGAAGTCTGGGGTAGAGGGTCATTTTAAATTGGGAAAATAAAAAAGCAGAGTGACATGGATGAGTATAAAAGTCTTACTGCTGGACAGACAATATTGTCAAATGATGTGACCTTATATTTGGTTACTGCATAAGCAGCTATTGAATGTGGAATAGCTGAGAGCAGTAACACTGACTTCCCCACCATCACCACCACACCCCACGCCCCCACCCCGTTTTCTTTTCCTGAGTCAGGACTGCCTGATGTCAATAAGAAACTAAATTTTGGAGGGTGTTTCATTTACACAAACATGAATTTTAAGGGCTCAGCTGTGCAGTTTGCACACAATTGTGTTACGGCATAGCACAGAACAGATTGCATTAGGATGACACAAATTGTATCTCTGGTGCATTGATCTCACTCTATATCTGTTGCATAGGGTTACTGGAACTCAGGGTTGCCAACTTTCTAACTGCTGAAAACCGAACACCCTTCCCCTGCCCTGCCTCTTTCCCCAAGGCCCCGGCTCTACTCAATCCTCCTCCCTCCCTCCATCACTTGCTCCCCACCCCCAACATCCCCAACGCTCACTCCCACCTCTCCTGGGACTCACCGGCTGCCTGCAGAGCCAGGTTGGGAGGAGCTGATGCGGAGCCTGCCCAACTGGGGCACAGTGAGGGCTGGTCCCTGGAGCAAGAGGCCAGGGCAATCAGGGTACGACAAGGCAGAAGGGGGTGGACAGGACTGCCCTGTCCCCCCAGGCAGCAGCACCTACCTCTTGGAGCCTGGTCCAGAAGCCAGCCACTGCTCTCTGTCAGGCATCAGGCAGAGCAGAGAGCATCTCCCTCATATAGCTCCAGCCGCAGCTGCTGTTCTTCCCACCCCCAAGTGGTGGAGGCCAGTTAATGTGGCCAACCAGACTTTTAAGTCCAGTCAGTGACAGGTTCCCTTTTCGACTGGACATTCTGGTCGAAAACCAGACATTTGGCAACCCTACTGGGACTATGGCTTGACTCCTTCCCATCCCTTTTTGGGAGATTTGCTCCCTGAAGGAACAAAAACTGAACAGTCCCTGCTCACAGAGATTCCTGTTGTGACCTGCCCTTGTGCAAGTGCGGAGAAGGGCTTGTATACCATCCCTTCCCATGCATCTGTAAAAAGGCAGATCCTAATCTAGCACTCAGTATTTTGATGTTCATGGCAAGGGTCACTTATCACATGTAAGCTTCCATATCCTATTGCACTAGGTGTACAAATAACTGTAAAAAGCTTTCCAGGTAGCAGGCTAGAGGCTGTGATCAGACTGAATGGGACTTTTAGTCAACCTTATGTAAAATAAAATGCCCTCTGCCAAATATTCAATAATCCTCTATCAGCTGCTAAATGACACTGAATGGAATGGAGCCAGAGGTGAAAGTAAGCCGGTACAGTATGGCGTACCGGTAAGAAAGTGACTGCCATTACACAGCTGACTGTATGGCAGGGCTACTGATGGGGGGAGCAACAGGGGCAACTGCCCCAAGGCCCAGCGATTTAAAAAGGCCTGGGGCTCCTGGCAGTGACCGGAGCCCCTGGCCCCGGGGCTCCCGACCACCGCCCTGCTACCCCAGATTTCCAGTGGCAATTTAAATGGACCAGGGCTCCCGGCTGCAGCTGCTACTACCGCATCAGTGCCTGGAGCCCCAAGTCCTTTAAATCGCCACCGGAGCCCCAGGTGGTGCGGGCTGGGCAGCGCTAAAGGGCTGGCTGGGGGAGTCTGACTCAAGTCCTGCCCCTTCCACCCGAGGTTTCACCCCTTCCAGGGGCCCAGAGACATCCCCCTCCCCCACCTTGCCCAGGACCCCGGTCACCCTGCGTACTAGTAAGACCATTACATTACTTTCACCTCCGAATGGAGTGCCACACTTCCTATAATAGAACAATTATCTGACCTGTTTTTTGTGGCCAGACAATTTGGTCCAAGTTTTAGTCCCTTCTGTCTGCCGCAGGGTACTGAAATTTTGTCAGAATAACTAGAGTCCTTGTAAGAAAAGAAAGTGAATAAAAGAACTCTCATTATTTGAGGGAGGTTGCTCTATCCCTTTACATTGAGTGTCAGAATTTGCAATGGATTAGAGTATATAACTTGTAATGCCATTTTCTCTTTCTCTACCATCTCTACTGTCTGTATTTGGAACTGGATCTGAAGAAAGGGATATTAAGAGCAATTCCAGACAGTAGAGTTCTGAGGATAAGTGGAGCTCACTAATTTTGGAGGCCACCACTAAATATGACCAGATCATTTAATCCAACTTTTACATCCAATAACATTTTAAAAAATATTTAACTTAACGTGTCTCCCTTGTCCTTATTCCTCCTCTTCATTTTCTTTCCTTTTTTCACTCACTTTGCTTCCTTTTACTTTCTATTGCGGTTTATCTTTTCCTCCATTTTATGTCTCTCGTCTGTCTATTTTGTCTTATATTTAATATATTAGTTTGAATTTCAGTACATTTTTTTCTCTCAAATCATTCCATTTTCATCTCCCCTTTCTCTTTCTAATTGTGCCTTTCTTCATCTTTGTCCCCCCTTCCATTGTCCATTTTCTTTCCTATTTAATACTTTGCTGTGACCTTCTTCTCTACCCTTTGTTAAATTTCTCCCTTCTCTCTTAAGCCTCTGTCCCCTCCTTCTATCCCCTACGTACTGCCCCTTCTTTTTTTTGCTTCTCTTTCATATGAGGCCAGGAAAGGAAGAGCAAATAGAGCTCTCCCACTTCATCGGGGAACTGATTTCTCCTCAAACTCCCTCTGGCTTTAACTGCTTGCGTTTATAGTAAGTTCTCGTTTAAAATGGAACAAGGAACTTGAATGAAATCAAATTCCTTCCATTCCTACATGTATAACTTCCCTTCAGCAGCATCAGTTCCAACTCACTCTGCTTCTCCTGCCTCCCCACAGAGTGTTACATTTATGGAAAAAAGCTATCTCAATGGCTTCATCTCTGTCACTTCAGATGGCTTTCCAGACTCTCAGCCTTTTGTCTCTTTGGGCTGCTTTAAGCGGGTGCTCCCAGTTCAGCTCAGCACTCAATGTTTCTTTGTGTGCTTAAACCACAAGCATTTTTGCCATTCATGCCTGGGCTGCTTCAGACTTTTTTCCAACTCTTGCTGACCAACCTTGTTACCTTAGGGCAAACCTGGTGTCAGCACTCAGCACTGACAAGTTCCTTGCTGTCTTGAGATGGAAAGGAATATTTCCACCCACCAGGACAGAGCAGAGCAGCACAGTCACTACACAGCTGCTCCTGTAGCCTCTTGGCTAAGAGAAGAATGGCAAGTGGGTCCACATAGTCACAGATCCAGTGGCCCTCCCAGTCTCCTTGACTTCAGTAGGAGCTGTATATGCTTATATGAAGGTCAGAAATGTGGCCCTCATGTTTATCTTTACCTTTTCCCTAAAGCCTAACACAATTTGAATATTTTCCATCCTCTCAATTTTTCTGTCTCTAGGCAGTCTTTTTGGGGAGTTTAGGCAATCCAAACATGATATTTCAGGAACCACTCATGAGAGTAGGTAAAGATATGAAGGATTAGGCATTCAAATGGTATTATACGGTAACTGAGCATAAAAATACAACTGTAAGGTGACTGGATTGTAAGCTCTGTGGGGCGGGGACTGTCTACAAATATGTATTTGTACAGCACCTAGCACAGCAGGGCCCTGATCCTGAGTGGATTCTCTGGGTATTCCCATAATACAAATAATAATAATGTTAAGTACACAAGTATTGACTTATTATGGTGTCACAATGTGAAGAAAATTACTCTTTAAAAGATTAGTTTGGGTAGGGGAGGGGAAATTCCAGTATGAAAGAAAAAGCAGAAACAGTGCAGAAGGAAAGAAGACATCATAGTAGGAGACAGGGAGAAGAAAACAATGCACAGGCACTGACTTTTGTTTTTGCCGGTAGGTGCTTTTGATGAGGTGTGTGTGTTTTGGAGGGGGTGGCACTCTGCCAGTTTTGGGAGGAGGCTATTTTCAGCATATTTATACACTTATTTCATATTCTAGTTATTGAATATATGTCTACCATTGGTATCTTAACAATTTAATCATTATTAAAACAGTAATGAACTGCATAATTACATTATCACAAATTACAGTATCTCAAAATCATTGCACTCACCTACAAGCTGTCTTCACTAATGTCCCAATTTAAAGACATTATGTCCCACGATGGCTTTCTGAAACTATCAGCAACACTGTGGCTCGTGGGTGCTCAGTACGGGGTTTACAATGGCCCCAGTGGCACTGTGGTGCTGTGTCTATGCACAAAAGGGGCCCTGGTGCCCACCCCTGCTCATCCCTTCCCCCAAGGCCCCACCACCACTTGGCCTTTTCACACTGAGGCCCCATCTGCTGCTTACTCCCCTCTGCCCCCTCCCTGCCATGCGAGCAGTAGGCAGGACCTTGGGGGGAAGATACTGAGTGGGGGTGGGACCTCAGGGCAGATCACGGGCAGGGCCTCAGGGGGAAGAGCCCGAGCAGGGGCAGGGCATTGGGATGGAGCAGGGGCCGAGTGGAGGGAAGGGCCACAGTCCAGGCTCCAAGGCCCACAAAAGATTAATCAGGCTCTGCGGGTGCTCAGCCCGCCCTATTTTTTTCAATGGATGCTTAAGCCCTGGAGCACCCCTGGGGTCGGCGCCTATGCATAGACCTTATACGTAGACAGAAAACCTACAATGGTTGCTCATTCCTTGCTAATGAGAGTGGTCCCACAGGCATGTATAAGTATGGACTACTCATGTGAGTTAGGGCATGAGGACTGATCTCATAGTTACCAGTGAAGACCAGCTGACTCTCTGCCTTGGCAGTGCCTGAAGGGCCACTTTCTTTATTATGGTCCTGATACAAATCTCCCTGAAGTCAGTGGAAAGACCCCCATCATCTTCAGTGGGCTTTGTTAATAGGCTCATTGTGAGCATCACAAGGAAAACATCTTTCAAGCAAAACAGGAACTTGCAACAACATAGATTCATAGACTCTAGGACTGGAAGGGACCTCAAGAGGTCATTGAGTCCAGTCCCCTGCCCTCATGGCAGGACCAAATACTGTCTAGCCCATCCCTGATAGACATTTATCTAACCTACTCTTAAATATCTCCAGAGATGGAGATTCCACAACCTCCCTAGGCAATTTATTCCAGTGTTTAACTACCCCGACAGGAACTTTTTCCTAATGT
>NC_133769.1:252062856-252067517 GCF_003597395.2 Chelonoidis abingdonii
AATGCCTCTGTAACATTTCGGATACGGGCCCCCGGCAGGCAGCATACCTCCCGAGATGAAATGTCAGGGCGACAGATGGGCACCTCTGTCCCCCTCAGCAGAGAGTCTCCGACCACCACTACCCTACATTTCCTATTTTCAGTGGTGGCAGCAGACCTCCCAGCCTTAGGGGTACGAGGCTTCTCAGCAAACTCATTGTTAACCTGTGGGTGCTGGAATTTCCTTCAACAAGATCCACTAGTATTAATAAATGTGCTGGTGACTGTGTCTGCCTAAAGACTAAAGGCATTTCCTGCAGTACTTCAGGAATAATTTTCATGCTATTGGAGTAGGCAACACCAGGACAAACACTACCCTGCTATGGAACTACTTTCCCCAACAAATATGTTATGACTGAAATAAGATTATGTTTTCCATGGTTATGTCAGCTATAGAACTAATTGTCAAACACAGAAATATCCTATTAAAGGTGTAATAGAGGGCATCCCATCCCATGTCCCCATCCCAACTCACAAATGCAGAGAGCACTTGGAACCAGTGCAGTTCTGCTGTGCAAATGGATTTGAGGGCTTCATGTCTGGTGTCTTCTCCTGCATGCTACAGAATATAGCTCTGTGGGGGCTCCACCCTGGCAATGGATGGGGAGTTAGGGACAGGAGTGAACTAAGTAGAAGTGTGCCCAGTGAATCCCCTGCAATTGCAGCTGCCATTCTGACCTGCTCATTGAGACCATACAGCTGCAAAAGCCACTGTCATATTGCCCACAAAGCAAGATTACTACCTACAGCCCGCTGACTGCCCCTTGCTCTGGATCTCCCCATTGCAAAGGATGGTTATTTGAGCAATCTTCTGGGGCAGGATTTGGTCCTTAGTCAGCAAATACTTTTTTCTTAGAAGAGTAGGTAAGGAGAAAAACCACAAAGTGGAAACAGAAAAAGGAGACACCAAACTCTTCAGAGTCTTTAGATTATAGGGTAAGTATTTTTATAAGGGAAATATTCGTGTTATAGGATTAAAAAGTTCTACACTGTTCTAGTGACTTTACTGGCCTCCAGAGCCCGGGGCAGCAGGTAATGAATTTAGTATCACATACCATACTGAATTATTATTATCAACACATATAGATGCAGCCTTGTACCTGATGAATGACACCTGCTGTGAAAAATGAGTGATTCTATTTTTGGAAGGTATTTATCTGGTATTTGGACGGTAGTTTTAGATGTATGTTATTCAATGTGATTCTTTAGGCAAGATACTGATCTTCTATGGATGTGCAAGCATGTGACTGTATTATACATGTGCGGTACATTTACAATAGTGCATCTTAGATCCTTAATGGCAATGACAGAGTAGGGAGCTGGAAATAAAATTAGCCAGGAGTGCAGTTTTGAGCCTAGTCCCTACAAAAACTAGTGGGAGTTTGGTCAGGAAAGGAATGCAGACTTGGCTCAATATGAGTAAAGAAAAAAATATAATTTTTTTCTGGAAATTAAATTTTTTGTACAGATTTAAAATGGATGAGATTCTGCTTACCATTCAGGAAATTATGTTGCTAATTTGTCAAGCCACTGACAATTACAACATAACTGTCATGGAAAAATTATTGACTTTTCTTTTGAAAACTACATGCACTTCCCCGTTTCCCCCGCAAACCGTGCAATTGTTTCTTTGATCTTTTGATCCACATTCATTAACAAAAACCTACACTAAAAGATATTTAGGGCCAAATTCTCAAACACAGCCTCTAAATCTCTACAGGCATATTTTGCATATACACTCATTTGCAGGTGCAAGTGGGAGTTTATGTGGGCAACACATAATTTGTGTATCAGACTACTTGATCTCCACGCACAAATACAGACACCTGACTGCACAATAGTGAAGGCAGGTTTGAGGCCAAAGGGAAAATGTGGCCTATTAACTGATGTCTACTCCGCAACTAAGATCCCCATGGCTGGACAGTGCCAGCCGACTTGGGCTCATGCGGCTCAGGCTGTGAGCTGTTTCATTGCAGTATAGACGTCTAGGCTCGTGCTGGAGCACAAGTTCTGGGACCCTCCCACCTCACAGAGAGAGTCCTGTACTTCTTTCGTAGGAACACAGAACTGCTTCCCAATAATAGGAGCTCCACAGTTTAAAGGGGGAATAAATCCCTATGGTTTTGACTTGCACCAGGATTTTAATTTATAAAGGTGGCCCATGTACTGCCCTCAGGCTGCAGGATAACTGTCACTTTGGACAAAGGGAGTTCTGTGCGGGATCATGGTTAGTTTATGCCCTAAGAAATCAACCTGCAACACTATGCTCAGTAGGCACAACAGAGTAATACCACGGCAGCATCCTGTTATACCTAAGAATTAAAGCTATAGCAGAATAAGGATTTGTTTGCCTCCCTAAATCGTTACCCTTCTTCTTGTAGTAGTTACCTGTCCATGCCTACTATAGTGACACATCTTGCTGTAGTACTGCACACAGGAACATTCTGAGCCAGATTCTTCCTGATGCAAAGATGCCAGAAAGCAGCTGAATTTCCCAAGTGGGAGGAGAGGCAAGGTACCTGGTTCTAATGCCATTTCCCTGCAGCACTTGGATTAGGGAGCGTCCTGTCCCAGGAATGGGAAAAGTAGCTTCACTCCCACAATCCTCAGTCAGCACTTTGGGGCACATAACCAGTGACATACATCAGAAAAGCCTGGTAGCTGCTCTCCTCTGCATCAGGGCTGGCCTAGAACCCACTCCAGAATTAGAGCCAAACCAGCTTTCTCTCATCCTCTTGCAGCCAGTGGAAACGAGGCACAGCAGAGACCCTAGCGCTTTATTTGTTAAGAAGAGCTTCCACTTTGGGGGAATTATATAGCTTGTTGTGGACAAAATGTCTCAGATTCCTTCTTTTTTTCTCTATCTAGAGTTATCCTAGTGAAATCTAGATCCTTACTTCCTATCAAGAGGCCCAATATCTCTATAAGCACCTTCCTTCTGGTCAGTACTGCCATTTCCCATTATTAGAATACTTGTTCGCACTTCTAGCATTTTCCTTTGGTCTTTAGCTTATAGAGATTCACCAAAGTGCCTTTGAGGTGCACCAGCACTCTGTCAAATTTCATTTCATTCTTTTTTCTCAAAAAGACAGCCAAACTCTTATTCCCACTTTTTCAGTGCCTTATTCTGCACAGAACAAAATATACCTGTATTCTGCTTAACTAACAAATTATGCATAAACAAAATAAAACTCTTACTCACTTTTTGTTTCATGTTTTCAGCTCTACTAGCTTTCCAAATTAACCAACTTGCTCTATGCAAGTATTTTTTTGCAATGTTCTGGTGGTACGTTATGATACTTCATATGTCTCTCAATAGAAATACATGTTTGTTCTTATTTCATATATTATTTAAACAGTGAAACCTCTCTCTTTCCAATGGAGACACATTGCTGGGCATGCACCTATCATTCATGAAATTCGTATTTCCCAGACTAGCCACATAGACAAAGCATTCTGCACATTTCACAGTTTTGAACGTATGTATTAAAGGTTGGAGAAACAGGAGTTTTTTCAGGTCAGGGCATGTTATGGAAAACTGTAAGGAGAGCAGGATTTTAGCACCTTAATTTGTTAAAACTGATCCATTTCCAGATCCACCTAAGTTCTGTTATTAAATACCATACAGTACAGTACATCTCAAAAGAATAATTCCAATTAAAAAACATGATTTGTTGCTAGGCTGCACTTCTATATATATGCTAACTGCAGACCACTTTCCCCTCTTTAGCCATCATTTCTAACCTTGGGCCAGATTCTCTGGCTGATACTAACAGTACAGGAGGTCACTGGCATGCAGATACCTTCCTTATCACATGGAAAGTGGATTAGCCACCTCTTTGGCGCTGTACCCCTTACCCAGACCCAGCAAAATCATCTCTGAAGTATCAAGGCTCAGGAGAATTGAACTGGGGCCAGGAATGAGAGAGCCCGGGACTGAGCAGGAGTTATTTCATCCATTTAGCCCAGGGGTAGGCAATCTATGGCACGTGTGCCGAAAGCGGCACGCGAGCTGATTTTCAGTGGCACGCACACTGCTCGGGGCCTGGCCACCGGTTCGGGGAGATCTGCATTTTAATTTAGTTTTAAATGAAGCCTCTTAAACATTTTAAAAACCTTATTTACTTTACATACAACAATAGTTTAGTTATATATTATAGACTTCTAGAAAGAGACTTTCTAAAAACATTAAAATGTATGACTGGCACGCAAAACCTTAAATTAGAGTAAATAAATGAAGACTTGGCACAGCAATTCTGAAAGGTTGCCGACCCCTGATTTAGCCATTCAGTCCATTCATCTCCTGTATTGTACTCTGCAGCTATCAGATTGGGATAGTGTTAAGCCATTTGCTCACAAATCCAACAGTTTTGCTGGATTTCATCTTTGTGCAAAACTGATTACAAAAATTAACATGGCTGTAGAGATTTAATGGCTGTGGTAGCAATTTTAGGTAGAGACAAACTCAATCTTGCTGTCTCATCAGCTCAGGCGCCACAGTGATTGGCATGGAATTGACACTTAGGCCACGTCTACACTACGGGATAATATCGAATTAGCTAAAATCGGTTTTATAAAACTGATATTATAAATTCGATTTCATGCGGCCACACTAGGCACAGT